>NC_141135.1:106542055-106700597 GCF_053477565.2 Lygodium microphyllum
CTAGTCTTCTGCTATTCTCCACCAGTTATCCACGCTTGCATCCCTACTCTCCCAAGAAAATGGTATCCTTTTGAGTTGCACTAACCTCCTTCTCCTCCCCTCCTAGCAATTTACATAGTCTAGATTAAGCCAATGCTAGTTATGGGTATCTGTCTTGAGGAACTCCCTATAATCTATTTACAAAAGTCAATGCCTAGTGCAAGGCCTCAACCACCATATGTGCTACGACCATCTCTACTCTGATGACCTCGTGTGGGGTTGAGCTCTTTTATCATATCATATGTGATATCATTATGACCAATGGTCACTCCATATGCTTCCATCCATCATAAAACTCCCTCTTTGGTCCATGATTTATCAATGACTATCTCTTCATGTGATAGAGGCTTGGGCCCTAAACGATTGCCCCATGGAGGAGTGTGGGTGTAACCAATGTATTGAAGAGCCATAGTTTGGTGTATGGTTCATGGAAATGTATACCTATATATTGTATCTCTAGTGCACCTAATGATGCATATGCTCATGCTAGTTGAGCCTTTGATGTCCCTCTCTTAGAAAATTGTTGCCATTTGAAAGTGACTCCTAAGTATACATACTATGAGACAATCTCCACTGATTCTCCATCAAATGTGAACTAATGCTCATATCTCATTACCAAGAAGTTGAGGTGTTGAATATCATAGCATTGGTTTTCTCAACACTCGCCCTAAGGTGTCTATCTCTAGAGAATGGTGATAGTGCATCCAACTATCTTTGTAGTCTCTCAAGCAAGCTAGATATAAGCACAATATCATATGTATAGAGTACTATCAATATCAACACCCTAGCCAGAGTGGCTCCAACTCCTCCCTCTCTATCAATATAGTTCAAAACCTCATCTATGTAGAGCCCAAATAAAGTGGGTGAGATTTGGCATCCCTATTTCACTCCATTAGTGCTATTGATTGAGGCTAAGATACCCCCACGGGTCTATACTCTACCTATCACACTGTCTTGTATAGGGCATAGATACTCCACTATATCTCCTTAGGGACACCAAAATCTTGTAGCCTCCTCATGATCTAGTACATGGCACTATATCAAATGCCTTATGAAGATCTACGAAACAACAACATATTTTTTTCCTACATGCTCAACCCTCCTCAATAATCCCCCTCAGTGTGAAGATATGGTCCAATGTGGTATATCCTTGTCTAAAATGAGCCTAACCTCTCGATCTTATGACATGCCCTTGAGCCCAGAAGCTCAACTGTAAGTCTTCAGATTGAAAAATAGGTTCTGAGATTGTGACACATAGTAGGAACAAAAGTTCATGCGCGATCAACCTGTTCTGGGAGGATTACTAGTGGCATTAGCAAGGTGGTTTGGATTTAAACTGGAGAGCAAGCTTATGAAAATTCTGAAGAGAATGTGAAACTAACAGTGTGTAGCTAGCTGACTAGATAGTCTTTGCCAGAAACGTGTTAGCATATGAAGGGTCATTGGCCATAGCCATGATGATGGGATGAGCTTCAAGATGTATAAGAATGGGAATATAGTGCCACATGCATAGGCATTCTTATGATAAACTAGTTTTCATGTCTATTTATCTTTCCACTTGTGAAAGCCAATGCCCACAACTTTGAGTACACACCCTATGCCATGAAATGGCCATGAATAGAATGAAACAAGTCAATGTGAATTGGACTAGGAGATATAGTGTGAATTTACCTTGAGATAGTATATTATGTGTGCCTATCCATGAAGCCTACATTTAGGGACTCGTAACCATTCTGCAAATCAAGAGTAATAATTTCTTCTTACTTCGTCCATCTGGTTCCCTTTATCCTTCGTGTGGTAGTATCTAGAGGCTTTAATCTGAAATCTCAACATAATACTTGAATCCCATTGACTGAATCCATTGATTGATGAATTTGTTTACTCTAATCCAATTGATTGGCTAAATTTCTTTTGCCCAAGTTGAAATATTATAAAAGGGTAAGTACTAGCAATCAGTGAGTCACTGAATTGCATCGGTAAGACCCTTCTCCTATCCCAATTTTTCAAAATCTCATTCAATTGCATCTCATGAAAGGCTGAATGAATATTTCAGAAATGCATATCATGCTGATTGCTTAGAACACTAGCATGTGCCATGTTGATATTCCCACCGAGGAAAAAGGTGGATGCCGGGGGAGATAGTGGGACAAAAGAGAGGTGACCCTCCCTCACTATCAAAGATTCCGAAGGGTTGCAACCAACCGACCCGGGGGGAACTTTGCCCACCTCCCGGTGATTCGGAGCCCATGTAGGGAGCCTGTCATGCCGTTTTATCCCTCACACAGGTACAGTGAGTGGAGAATTGAAGATTGAAGACTTTCCAAGGACTCAAGTACCTACAGGACTAAAACAGGGTAAAACAGGGAATTTATAGGTCACTTACAGGGTACTTACAGGTGGTTACAGGTACACCATTCATTACTGAAGCACAAGTGCAGGTACTACAGGGTACCCACATGTCCTATATACCCTTTTGCAGGGTTTGGTAGCCATTTGGGGTTAGTATATTGCATTACAGGGTCAAAACATGGCACTTACAGGTCTAGACAGGATGCAGGACTGAACAGTTCAGACTCTGAAATACAACTACTGAATTTTCTATCCTAAACTTGTTATAGCGTGCTATAGCTCATCTCGAAAAGGAAATTCTTAGCTTCAATTCGCATAAAAAAGTTTTGAAATCGGAGCTTCCTAGCCAAAGTTATAGCCGTTTTTCTGATAGGGGGTACTGTAGGACTGCACTAATATGGCAGGACATAAAGGCAAAAATAAGGTCCAAGAAGATTATGCTCAGCAAATCAGGGATTCCATGATGGATAGTACACTTCAAGAGAACCCTGAAGAGCTTCAACAACAAGGAGAAGTTAGTATACTCAATAATACTCTGTGTGCCCATGAACAAAGACATAGGGAACGACATGAGGCCATCTTGTCAAGAATGAAGCAGATGGTTCTATCTACTAATCAAACCAAGGCTTCTATTGATAAGTTGGTGGAATCCAATGAACAACTCATGGCACAAATTTCTAAATTCATGCAGTTGCAAATGGTATCAAGAGAAGTTAATGAAAAGGCTTGTTCAAACAGTGGCCCTGCAGTCCCACTTCAGCCATCTAACCAAAATGGTCATGGAAATGGGATTATTGGAAGAAGAGGCATTCCAAATAGTTTGTACAAAGTAGGAGAAGCTTCACAGAGGCATGATGACTATTTGGGCAGTTTAAATGGGGCCAATACTCAAGCTTTTGGATTGCATACTCAAAATTCTAGGGGTGCTCTACCAACAGGAAGATTACATAGTAATTCTCAGCCACCTGCTGGAAGATTCCCATCTCAATTTGGAGGCTCTGTACTTGGTAATCCTGATCAGCCAATTTTGGGACAGCAACCCTTTCATGAAAGGGAGTTTAAGGACAAAATTGTTTTAGCCAAATTTAATGGCCAATCATCTTCACCATCAAACTTAGAGGAATGGACCTCTAAGATGGAGTCCTACTTTGATATATACCCTAAAACTGATGATATGAAGATTCACTTTGCTTCCTTGCATCTAGAAGGATTTGCCCATACTTGGTGGAGGTATATCAAGAAAGAAAATATACTTGTAGAGAATTGGGAAGCTTTCAAGGCACTTATAGCTGAAGTCTTTGTTTCGCCTCTTGAGAAAGAGAAGTTAACACGGAGATTGTATGGTTTGGAACAAAGGGGCCTAAGTGTAGGAGAGTATACAAACCAATTCCTCAACTTGACCATGTTTGTGGAAAGCATCAGTGATGAGGCTAAGCTTCACAAGTTTATGTATGGTTTGGAGCCATCTTTGTCAACTGATGTTATGGCGCAAAATCCTACTTCACTTTTTAAGGCTATTGAGCTTGCGAAGCGTTATGGAAGAAAGTATAGGAAAGAATCTTCATTTCAGCCCAGTTATGGACAGCCAATGACTGTTTTAAAGCAGGGACAAGTTGGTAACACTTATGGTAGTAATCATGTGCCTAATGGGAGCTTACGGGTACCAACTTATCCTCCATTTAATGCTTCTAGGCCTCAAAGTAATTTCAAGACAGCAAACAGTCCAAAAGTTGAATTCAAACAGGGGGACAGCAAGCCTAAGTCTATTTCAGCTAATACAAATTCCAAATCTATTCCCATGGATCTTTACAAGGAAAGGAAGGACAAAGGCTTATGTTTTAAGTGCGGAGAAAAGTATACACCTGATCATGCTTCAAAGTGTGTATACAAAAATGCCAAGCCTAAGCTTCAGAGTATGTTGGTTTTTGAGGATTTTGAAGATGACATAGATGAGGCTAATGCAGTGGCAATTAATGATGAAAATGAATATCTCGAGGAGGAAGTTGGACAGGAGTACTTTTATGATCCAGCCGACTCTTTTCCTTTTGATCCAGGTGGAAATGTTCCGTTTGACCTTGGTGGATCTTGTGATGAGTCGCTTGCTGCCACTAATTGTTCTATCTCTATGGATGCTTGGACGGGATCTAAAAGCCCTAATACACTTCGTATGAAGGGAAGCATATGTGGAAAGCCAATGTTCATCCTGATAGACAATGGCAGTACTCATAGTTTTGTCAATAAGTCCATCATGGACAAGTTAAATTGTGTTCCCACAGACTTACAGCAGCCCATTAGAGTTCAAGTGGCTAATGGTGAAGAAGAAATCAACACACAGATTTGCCCACAGGTTTCTTTGCAGTTGGCTGAAAATTTTGAAGCCAAAGTAAACTTGATCACTCTGGAAATGGGGCCCATAGATATTGTACTTGGTTGTGATTGGTTGATGACATTAGGCAGGATCACTATGGATTTCTCACGGTTATATATGGAGTTTATCTCCAATGGACAGCTTATCCATTTACAAGGAATTCCTAGTAGATCTGATTTTCAGCTTATCACCATTCAACAACTCAAAAGAGAGTACAAGAAGCGATCACAAATATTTGTTTTGCATTTGAACAAAGAAATACAGGATCAACCTAATAATTCAGCAAACCATCCAGCCTTGACAACTCTTCTTGAGGAGTATAGAGATTTGTTTGGAGTACCTACTTCATTGCCTCCTAAGAGAGCGGTGGATCACCCCATTGATTTGGAGCCCAACTCAAAGACAATCAATAAGCCACCTTACAGATTCTCAAAGTGTGAACGAGAGGAAGTAGCCAAGCAAATCAAAGAACTTCTTGAAAAGGGATTCATTGAACCAAGTTCTTCACCTTATGCATCTCCAATCCTGTTAGTTAAAAAGAAAGATGGATCTTTCAGAATGTGCATTGACTACAGGGATCTCAATAAGATAACAGTGAAGAACAGGTATCCTATACCTAGGATTGATGATTTTCTTAATGAGCTTAAGGGGGCTCGATTCTTCACGAAGATTGATTTGAGATCAGGGTATCATCAGATTCGCATGCGAGAGGGTGATGAAGTCAAGACTGCTTTTAGGACTGATCTTGGGCTCTACCATTTCTTGGTGATGCCATTTAGGCTTACAAACGCTCCAACTACCTTTCAAAGCCTGATGAATAAGATATTGCAACCTTTCCTCTTTCAGTTTGTCTTGGTGTTCTTTGATGACATCTTGATCTATAGCAAGACTTTACAGGATCACTTGGCACATATGAGGAGGGTTTTTGATGTGTTGAGACATCATAGGCTTTTTGCTAGGGAGAAGAAGTGCTCTTTCATGCAGACTGAAGTGGAATAATTGGGACATATAGTCAGTGAAAAAGGAATACAGGCTGATCCCAAGAAGGTGCAATGCATAAGAGATTGGCCAATGCCTACTACTACTACCTCTCTTAGAGGATTCCTTGGTCTATCTTCATTCTATCGCCGATTTATAAAGCATTATGCGGCAATTGCAGCTCCTTTGACTGACAGGTTGAAGAAGGAGGCTTTCTTTTGGGATGCTCTTGCAGATAGCAGCTTCAACAAGTTAAAGGAACTTCTTACTTCTGCTCCTATCTTAGTATGCTCGGATTTTTCTAAAGAGTTTACTATACAGTGTGATGCCAGTGGCCATGGCATTGGGACTATTTTGCTTCAGGAGCATCGAGTAATTGCATTTGAGAGCCATAAGCTTATAGATAAGGAGATGGCCATGAATGTTTACGACCACGAGATGTTGGCTATCCTACATGCAATCAAGAAGTGGCACCATTACTTATATGGCAGCCGATTCAGAGTACATAGTGATCACCCGGTACTCAAGTATTTCCTTACTCAGTCAAATCTCACTCCAAAGCAACGTCGCTGGGTAGCTACATTAAAGAATTATGATTTTGGCATCACTCATACAAGGGGCAAAGATAACATAGTGGTTGATTCTCTTTCTTGTATGTGGGCTTGCAAAGTTTCAGCTATGACAGAATTACATAATGACTGGATTGAAGAACTACAGGAGGCCTATCTTTTAGATGAGGAATTCTGCCAAATCTTTCAGAAATTACAGCAAGGTCTTATGGAAGAAAACTCGCATTACCAGCTTAAAAATAGTCTTATTTGGTGGAAAGGCAAGATTGTTATTCCCTCTACTTCTTCTTTTAAGCGGAAAATTATGGAGGAGTTACATTCTTCGCCTTTAGCTGGACACTTGGGAGTTTTCAAGACTTATGACAGGATTAGCAAAAGCTTTTATTGGAAAGGACTGTGGAAAGATGTCAAGGACTTCGTTATGAAGTGTATGCCTTGTCAGCAAAATAAGGATAGCACCCATAAGCCAAGAGGTTTGTTACAGCCATTGCCTATTCCTACGGGTAAATGGACTCATATTACTATGGATTTCATTACTAGCTTACCTACTACTAAGAAGGGGTGGAATAGTATTTATGTGGTGGTTGACAGACTCACCAAAGCAGCTCATTTTATCCCAACAAAGATTCAGTTTAATGCTTCTCAAGTGGCCAACCAGTTTATGGAGCATATTTTTAGACTACATGGATTACCGCAGGTGATTGTCCATGATAGGGACTCAAAGTTTATGAGTAACTTTTGGCAGGCGGTATTTACATCTATGGGCACTAAATTGGCTCCATCTACGGCTTATCATCCTCAAACTGATGGACAGATAGAGAGAGTTAATAAATGGTTGGAGACTTATCTTCACCATTTTTGCTATGATGTCCAAACTTCATGGGATTCTTGGTTACACTTAGCTGAGTTTGCTTATAACAATTCCACTCATGCGAGCATAGGAGTTTCACCCTTTGAGGCTTTGTATGGTTACAAGGTGCCCTTACCCACAGTCATCTTTAATGAAAAGATCAATCCTCATGGGAAGGAGGAGTTGGAAAGAATGCAAACCCTTCTTCAGCAATGTAAGGTGAATCTAAGGAAGGCTCAAGATCAAATGAAGATGTATGCTGATGAGAAGAGGAGGCCTTTAGAGTTCCAAGAAGGAGAGCTGGTTTTGTTGAAGGTGCCCAAATCCAAGTACTCTATGTTAAAAGATGGATCCAGTAATAAGCTTGCCCACAGATTTTATGGCCCTTACAGGATCCTTAAGCGAATTGGAGATTTGGCATACAAACTAGAGCTTCCCTCTTCTACAAAGATTCATAACGTCTTCCATGTTAGTCAGCTCAAGCCCTATTATGGTGATCCAGTGGATATAGTTGATGAGCTGCCACCCATTGATGAAGATGGTCTTGTTCAGTATATCCCAGAGGCTGTTATAGGTCAGCGTGAAAAGAAGCTTTGATCACGTTCTATTGTGGAATATTTGATCAAATGGAGAGGTTTACCATCTGAAGAGGCTTCTTGGAGACTTGATTCTATATTGGAGGAGTATCTATACTTGAGGGAGACATTGGTGGGGTTGAAGCCTATTGTTTATGGAGCTAGTAATGATGCAGACTGGTTCAGGACAGCACGCTATTTTAGAACAGTTTTTATCGTACCTAATTTTCAGAATTAAGCTATCTATATAAGCTTAAAGTACTCTTCAAGAGCTTCGTTTTGATATATGGTACATCTCATTTGGACACTTCTATCAAAAGTTATGGCAAATTTGGTCCAGCAGGGACTGTTTACTCAGCAAGCTGTCTACTTTGTTCTGGGATTATTTGTTGAAGACTTTATGGCTCCATTTGCTTCTGAAGTATTTCAAATCATGTATACAGCTGAGGCTTACTTCCGTTCTTCAAATTCAGCTCATGTAGTGGTCATTTTTCATTCATTTCCCATTTGTAAAGCTGTAAAACAGAGTAGTACTCTGTTCTATCCATCTTCTTTCTAGTTGTTTCTAGGTTTGTTTTTGAGGACAAAAACTTTTGGGAAGGGATGGATTGTAAGAAGTTGGGAATAACAAATTAGTGTTAATAATATTGATATTATGCCATGTCACACTGACATTAGTATAAAAGGAGAGAAGATGTAATTTTTCACATCTTTTTGACACATTAATACAATTACAGTCTTTCTCTCCCTTCTTGCTCGCAGCTTCTATGGCTTCCCCTTCTTTCCTGTATTTCTCTCTCTAAATCTATTATTTCTCTCTCCTCATCACGCTTCTTCTCTCTTCCTGCAGTATTTCTCTCTCTTCTGCAGTCTTCTCTCTCCTCTTTCTCTCTCCCTAGTTCTCTCTTTGACAGTGATGAATAATACGAGTGCATAAAAATAGAAAGGAGAAGATGGAGCTAGTGCTAGTAATTACATGATAACCATTTGAAAAGTGGGGGATAGATTTTGTAGGGCCTATAAGTCCTACATCTCAATATTTATAGGACTATTGATTACTTGACCAAATGGGCTAAGGTTAAAGCCATGTGAAAGAATGATGCATGAACGACAATAAACTTATTATGGGAGCACGTGATGTCATGGTTCAACTACCCGATTGAGATTGTAAGTGATGAGGGTACACACTTAATCAATGAGGTGATCCAGAAATTGCTATCCACATTCATGATTATACACCAAAAATCTTCCCCATACTACTCACAAGCAAATGATCAAGGTAAAGCTATGAACAAAAACCATGTAAACATTCTAACCAAATAGTCTCTCCTTCTTAAAGTGACATGGATAATAAACTTATGGCATCACTATGGGCATATTGAATAGCTTGCAAGATTGCAACTGGCTAAGCCCCCTTTAACTTGACCTATGATACTAATGCAATCGTGCAACTTGAATTCTTTCTCAATTCTTTGTCCCTAGAGCTGCTTTAGGCCAGCTATACAAGAAAGGTGGGAAGGCCAAGGGGCTTGGACCAACCACTTAGTGGAACTAGAATGACCCATGATACTAATGCAATCATGCCACTTGAATTCTTTGTCCCTAGCTTGAGGCCGGCTATACAAGAAAGGTGGGAAGGCCAAGAGGCTTGGACCAACCACTTAGTGAAACTAGAATGATTCTCTAAAACCTAGTTTAGTAGCAACACATGCTCTAATTTGTGAAAAAGCATGATGAAAGATCTACTTTGATAGATATGTCAAACAATAATGTTTTGAGAAGCGTGATCTTGTTGCTCTACTTCATTAAGGGGCATAACAAAACTATGAAATTCTAAGGCCTCTTCCCTTTTTGAGTGCATGCAATTAGTAGAGCTAGCAAAATTGAGCTCTAAACATTGGATGATGAAGGCATAGGCTTCTTTAACAAGAGTTGAATAAAGAAATATTATCCACTACCACATCATGAAGAAACCCTAATGGCATTACCTCCTACTGCCATATGGGTTGCTAGAATCACTAAGCTCAACTTTGCAGATGAAAATCCAATACCACCAACTTAGTTGAGAGTCACCTCATGTATTACTTTTTTCTTTGCTTTGTTTTTTTTGCAAGTATTTCTTGTAAGTTGTAGCTAGGAATGTTATAGAACAGTGGCAATTTCCCAACTTCCAAAGACAACCAATGCGTCTTTCTTTGACCTGCCTAATTCAAAGTTAAATTCTAGTTGCAAGAAAAAGTCACTCGGGATAGAGCAGTAATTTGCCGAAAGCCTTTTAGGTGGATATATGCATTGGGAGTGAAATTTTTTCCATGTCACTTTCTTGATCTCTGTGCTCAAGCACATCTAGATTGTCTTCACCATTCTTACATTCATTACTTTATTGACCTCCTTTCACTGCATATGGGCTGGATTAGCCCATTGTGAGAGGTATTGCACTATGTGTTGGGCCTTCCTCCCATCCAAGATGATCACTAAAATCTTTAAGTGCTCATATGCCTTTCAAGTGCATTTGTTGTATGCTCTCTTTAACACTATATTAGGGAATTTGGAAATTTCCATGTACTTTCGTAACCCCCAATACCTTTATTATTTGACCACATGGTCAAATCTTGTTGTCTTACTTAAAGGTGGAGTCTACCCTAAATACTATATAAGCTACCATTCCAAATCCCACTTTCAAATATAGATCAAGATTTAGCCACGTGGTCAAATATTTATCACTTATTTGAAAATAGGACTTGGAATTTTTTTTAATTCTCTAATATGTTGTTATTTTCTTTTTGTCATGCTCATCTACCCCTTGTCATTGATCTTCACCCTCTACCACATTGCCTTTAAAATGGAAAGATTTATCATGTTACTCTCCCACAAATTGATTCAAAGAACGATAATGGGTATGAGCAACCGGATGCAACATATAATAGGAGATATATAAATGCAACGATTAGATAGAAAATAAGTCACTATAAAGAGATATAGATATATAAAACATGTTTGCACCATAACAAATTTGTACCATGATAATTCACAAAATAAGTTAATATGCAATGAAAGTTAACAAATAACAAGTTCACCAAAAAAATTGATAATGTATTTTACAAAACTTGGAAAGGATTGGGCTAAACTATTCAAAGAGGGTGGGCTATGACAAGCTCACCAAGTAGCCATTGAGTCTTTGCAGCATCTGAGTTCCACTCTAATCTCAAGAAAGCATTCAGATCGATGAAGGACACTCTTGCAACCCTATCATCTAACTTCATGTGATCCCTTGCCTTCCATTCTAGTGATACATGAAGTCTTTATTGTCTAGACCATCCTTCACCTACCTAATTAACCACTGGCACTAGCCAAAGTGCTAGAATTTGACAAGGGAGATGAAGAGCCTACCAAGCACATAGACATATGTCTCCTTGCTATATGTGGATTAACAGAGTGGATTATAGATTTTGGGCTTAATACATGGTTTATTTCTCCATTCTTTTTTTCCTCTTCACCTAGTACATGTGGCTTCGCATCAAACATATTAGTGCTCAAATTGAAAGTTGGCCTCACCATACCAGATGAGAACATCATGCCCCAAATGATAATACCCACTCTCATGGTAATATCCCTAGTAAAGTATATTACTATATTTTTCCCATGAAGGCTCAAATGGATGACGCTATCAAGAGTTTTCACATAAACTGAAAACTCCTGGAAAAACTTTAGATTGGTAGGATGTTTTATAGCTTTGTTATTTATCTAATTGTTTGTTTTCTTGTGGAGCCCCAAGAGGAACACCAAGCAAAAGGGGATTCTACTGAAAGAAAATCTATCTTGTAACATCAACAAGCTTTTATTTCATTCTTTTGATGACCAAAACAAAGAAAACAACAATTCTTTACGCAACATCATAGTAGATATCTCCCACGGAATTGATAGAATCAATCATAATATTCAACATCTTCATAGAATCCATCAATAGAACAATGAACACAAAAGAATACACCATTTTTGAATTGAAATTAATCACATATTATTCATCTTCAATGTCTTCATATTTTTCTCTCTCAATCTCTCATATACAGTTACATTGTTTTGATAGAAACGGCTATCTCTGGCTCTCTCTCTCTCTCTCTCTCTCTCTCTCTCTCTCTATCAATAGTACATCATATCCTCATTACAATACTCTCATAATGACTCTTAATAATCCTTCTTAGGTCGTGGATGCACCTCCCAAGAGGTATGTCTGATGTGAAGAGGCACCAGAGCTACTACAGTGTCTCTTCATATAGCTCACTATTGTCAGTGTCACTCTAGTCTTCTCTTCAGTCTTCAGCAGCTGCTTCTTCCATTTGTTTTAGCTCTTTTGAACTTAGATTCATCCTTTTCAAAAGTTAGAAAACTTTCCCAAAGTCAAGCATACATTCTACAGAACACTTACAGAAGATCTAAAGAACAGTACAGTACAGTACTAGAGCAGATACAGAACAGATACAGAGTAGAGACAGAGGCTCTACAAAAGGTTTACAGAGGGTTACAGAAGGTCATCAAAACCTCATAGCTCATACTAAAACCATTCCAAACTATCAAAAACTATTCATTAAGCTTTCAAAAGATTTCAATCTTCATCAAACATCAATCCATGCTTCATATAGAAAAAAATCAGAACAAAACAGAAGCTATACAGAACCAATCAGAACCTCAACAAAACCTATAAGAACATTACAGAGCTTCATATCTCCATTGAGAATCATCATGAGCTTCCAAATCATAATCAATATCATCCAAAACACTCTCAAACACTTTCATTAACAACTATACATCACTCTAAATCTATCAAAAATTAATAATTCAGTCATCAAAAATAACAAAAATCAGTAAAAAATTCAGTCTTTTTCCACTCTCAACATATCCCCACACTTAGAAAGGAAGAGTCCTCGTGACCTAAGGAAAAGAAGAATATACTTTCATTAAAGAGCTCAATTTCGATCTTTAATAGTATCTTCAATAATCTCGCTAAAGCACCAGGACCCCAACTTATCACTTGTATCTCTAAAAAAGAATACTACTAAAGGAAAACTTCGTTATTCATTAACTCATATGATAATGATTTGAAAGTCATAACAAATTTGTAAAGGATATAAGAGATTCGTCTTCAGCTTTCCATCATAGGCTTTCCATCCACTATCAATAGTTTGAAAAGAGCTCTCGAACAAATTATTCAACCAGCACGAACTTATCATATACAATTATTACAACACACACAAACACTAACACAACCATCTGAATGACAGCTCCAAAAAAAGAGATATATATATCATTAAGAATCATCCAAAATACATTGCAAAGGTATCAATGAAGGTGATCCCTCTTGAAGGTTTGGTGGTTTCGAAAATGATCCATGGAGAAGGACTCATCCTCAAATATCTTTGGAGGATTTTGAAATAAATGAAGATAGCACATCCTTTCTAGCAAAACAAGGTATCTGCTAGGTAGACATAGGGCATGAAAATATAGGACATCCAACTGTTGGGAATCAAAGTTCACATTGACATTCATACAAAGCTTTGGAATGGCCTTTTGATCGTTATGGGAATGCCTATGCATATATGCTAGATACCAAGCAAAATGAGCTGTCAATCTCACTGAAGGATCTAGAGATTGTGAATATTGGTGAGCAAAATGGAGGTAATTCTGGTATGCTTGACTAGCAGTTGTCCAATCCCCTAGAATTAATGGCCAGTTAATCTGTGGTCCCGTGAGAGAATCAGTCGAGCTCCATCCTCTTCTTCTCGCAATCTGCTGATTAAATCCTTCATACTCACTAACCAACTAAGGGGGTTGAGAAATAGAAGTTGCAGGAGATGGAAGTGGAATAAGTAAAAGAGGATGAAGAGATGGGTAGGCAAAATCATAAAAGGAGGAATAAGGTAAAGAAGGAGTGGCTACAAATTTAAGTGAATCAGTTAGGAAAGATGTCAATTGATAAACAGGAAAAGTAGAAGGTATATGGATAGATGGAGAAGGGCATGGTGAAGGGAAAAAAACTCGATCTTCGATAAAAGAACAATAGGTAAATATAGGAATTTGAGGAAAACACTGAGGTTGGAAAAGGAGAGATAAGATAGCTGCTGAGTTAGATTGATAAAGGGAAAGATAAGTATCATAGCGATGGGCCATTTGTTGATAGTACAATAGGCTAGGAACAGAGGGACCTAAAACAAATCTTCTTTGATAGACATAAAAGAAGGATGAATCAAATGGATGGTTCTTGGAAAGATAAGCTAGGAGATCCACCCTCAGTTGGTTAGTACTCTGCTCATAAGTAGAAGTTGTATTCTGACATTGATTCAGGACCACAAAATCAATCATTGAATGCCATGGATTGTTAAGGCAAGTAGCCATTTTTGAAGAATAACACTGGAACATGTCTTCTATCCTCAACTCCAAATAGTTGACATATAAAACAGCTTGCAAAACCATATCCCCCACATATCAGGCCAGATCGACACCATCTGAAATCAACAGATCACCTCGTAGATATATGTAAGACAGCAATATGGCATCCGTCATCACAGAATCTTCAAAAACCATATGGACCACTTTTGCCAGCAAATCAAAAGACCAAGCCTCACTCCAACCATCCTCTGGAAGAGGAAGATCCATCGTTGAAAGCTTCATATAGAAGGCCAACTTCTACAATTGATAGTGGACAAAGAAAGAATGGTCCGGAGGAACATACTCCTGAAAGTGCTCAAATGTAGACTACAACAAATCCATCCTGGAGTGTAATATTTCCACTTTATCTTGAAACAAGGGACACAATGTGGCTTGTCTCTGCAAGTCATGCTTTCGCTATAGGCTCAAAAGCCAGTAGGGAAGAATAATCCCTACTGATCAACGTGACATACTAGATAGGAGGAGGAGCGTAAGGTACCATTCAGATGGAAAACACACACACACACACCACAAACACAGACAATCACAAAGAATGCCTATAAAACAACAAAATAGCTATAAAAAAGAAATCGATCAAAAGAAGTACACACACAGACGTAACTAACCAATTTACCACCCCAAACAATCCACATCCTAGAAAAAATTTGGCATGACCTCTACACATATGTGATCGAAAACTTCATGTGATGCAACAAGCAATCACTCAAAATCTCGTATCATGAAAAAAAAGAGAAAAAAACTACAAACCGCATCCGTAATTGTAGCACATAAGCAAACCATTATACCATAAAAATCTAATCAGGACCTAACCATAGCTTTGACCAAATATTTCAGCTAAGAGGAATTTACGTGCCCATCCCACGAAGCATGTTTATTAAAAAGGGGAAAAAAAGTGCAGTGAGGAGAAATGGTTTTAATGAAAGGTTCATTTTAAGAAATTATTAACAATGGGTGAAATTTTATTAGGTTATAAACCTTAATAAGAAAACGACGGTTCCTTTTTAAAAATTTAATTACAATTTATTAGGGTGAAGTGGTGCTTTAATGAAACTCGGATTGCAATTCCCAGACTGGGGTCTCTAAATGCAAATTCATTAATTAGAAATTAATGGTGATGTGGAGTGTTTTTTTGCCAGCGCGTGCTTTTTTGTGATGGTTGATTTTTTCTTAAAAAAAATTAAAGTGCCTCTGAAGCACACGTAGCATGTGCAAAGTGAACGGCTCGTTGATTTTCAAGTTATTAGAAACTGTGTTTAGCACGAGCACGTGTAAAAAAGTGAGTGAATAAGTTTCATTTTAACAATTAACTGTGGTTAAGAGATGATGAAAATAAATCAAGCTAAAAAAAAAAAACCTGATAGGGGTGTGTATGCAATAGACTGAAGGCACACGGAGTAGTCCCAAATGCAAGGAATCTAGTAAAAAAAACAAACACCACTAATTAGAAAAAAATAAAGCACCTTAGTGTGTTTTTTTAAAATTTATTTATTTATTTTCTTTTAAAAATAAGATTATAATTTAGGTGTGTTTGTATTGTGTATAGTGTTTGGTTTTGTTTTTTTTAATTTTTTAAAAAATAATTAAAACAGGATATATGACACATGAATATGTTGTAAAGTATAAGAGTGGGATTTCAGCAATCCAACAAGTGTCAACAATGTGTGTGAATTTATCCATGATTTTTCAGTTGTTTTTTGGAATTTAAAATGAATTTTCATGAGATGAAGTATTAAATTTTAAAATTTTGGCTTCAAATAATACTTTGGCCATTTATGGAAGCATTTCCAATTGAAAAATTATTGGCAAAAAGAGCAAGGGGTTTTGTGAAATTTTTTGAAATTTTTTTGAAAATATTTTTGAATTTTTACTAATTTTTATTGAAATTCTCTCATTTTACATGTATTTTTGAAGTAATTTTGAAGTTTTGAACTTTTTGCAATTTATTTTCTTGAATTCCCACTTTAGAAAATTTTGCAAATGATTTCAGCAATGGTGGAAATTTTTAAGGATTTTTTTTGCAAATTTTTTAGATTTTAAATGATTTTGCGGGTTTGGAAACTAAAAGGTGGTACTCGAGCTGCGTGTGAACAGCGGAGGATGACTACGTGTGAATGGATGACTGCAACATACCACCGCACGGACAAATCGGAAGCGCGTCCTCACGCATAAACGCCCGTGATCCATACCCGTATACTCACACACACCGAAAGGGGCACACAACATGGGAACATGGGAGGGAGAGGGGAGGGGTTCTGCGGGTGGAGAGGGGGGGTGGGTGGGAAGGGGCGTGGGTAAATTTGGAGGGGAGGGCTAAAAATAGGGGGGGGTGTAATTGGGGGGAGTGGGGGTAAAATTGGAGGGGGGGGGGGGATTTAGTGTGGTGGGGGCTAATTTGGTGGGGGAAGGCCCAAGTTTGGAGGGGTCGGCTAATTTTGGAGGGGGGGCCCAAAAATGGCGGGCGGGCGGTTAGGTGGGGAGGAGAAGGAGGAGGAGGGCGAGGCGGAGGAGGGTGGAGAAGGTGGAGAGGAGGAAGGAGGAGGGCGGGGCGGAGGTGGGTGGAAGAGGTGGAGAGGAGAAAGTGGGGCGGAGCAGGGTGGAGGAGGGGGAGAGGAGGAAGGAGGAGGAGGGCAGGGCAGAGGTGGGTGGAAGAGGTGGAGAGAAGGAAGCGGGGCGGAGGAGGCCCAGCAAGAAGAAGGTAGGCGGAGAGCAAGAGGAAGAAGCCGAGGCGAAGGCGAGAAGGAGGGAGAGGGATGCTAATGAGTGCGGACGAAGAGGAAGGATGGAGCGTGCAAGTAACCGTGTGATGTTTTTTTTTTGTTCTTTTCTTTTTTTTTTGTCTTTTTTGTTTTTTTTTAAAGTGTGGGGTCGTGTGTGTTGTGTGGTTTTTTTTTGTGCCTCTTTTTTGTTTTTTTTTTGTGTTAATGGGTTATTAATGTGTGTTGGGTTTTTTAAAATTTTTTTACTTTTTTGTTTTTGTTGTTTTTTTAAAAATGTGGGTGGTATATATATATATTTTTTGGTTTTTTCTTTTAAAGTTTTGTTTGTTGTTTTTGTTTTTTTTAAATGGAGTTTTAAATTAAATTTATTTCTTTTTCTTTAAATAGTGTGTGTTTTTTTTTTTGTTTTTTTAAATGGGTGTGAAAAAGAATGCACCTGCGCGCGGGGCGGGAGTAAAAAAATTTGTAGCGGCAGGATTAGATAGGGCAGGGAAGAAGGTGGAGAGGAAGAAGGAGGAGGGCGGGGCGGAGGTGGGTGGAAGAGGTGGAGATGAGAAAGTGGGGCAGAGCAGGGTGGAGAAGGGGGAGAGGAGGAAGGAGGAGGAGGGCAAGGCAGAGGTGGGTGGAAGAGGTGGAGAGAAGGAAGCGGGGCGGAGGAGGCCCAGCGAGAAGAAGGTAGGCGGAGGGCAAGAGGAAGAAGCCGAGGCGAAGGCGAGAAGGAGGGAGAGGGACGCTAATGAGCGCCGACGAAGAGGTTCTTTTCTTTTTTTTTGTCTTTTTTGTTTTTTTTAAAAGTGTGGGGTCATGTGTGTTGTGTGGTTTTTTTTTGTGCCTCTTTTTTGTTTTTTTTTTGTGTTAATGGGTTATTAATGTGTGTTAGGTTTTTTTAAAAAATTTACTTTTTTGTTTTTGTTGTTTTTTAAAAAATGTGGGTGGTATATATATATATTTTTTGGTTTTTTCTTTTAAAGTTTTGTTTGTTATTTTTGTTTTTTTTAAATGGAGTTTTAAATTAAATTTATTTCTTTTTATTTAAATAGTGTGTGTTGTTTTTTTTTGTTTTTTTAAATGGGTGTGAAAAAGAATGCACCTGCACGTGGGGCGGGAGTAAAAAAATTTGTAGCGGCAGGATTAGACAGGGCAGGGACGACGATGCATGAGCCACAAACGCCACGGGGGTGTCTCGAGGCGCGTAAAACCAAAAACAGGCGCGTTCACACGCGACACGAGAAACGCGGCCAGACGGCAAAAAGGAAGAAAAATTAATAAAACTCAAACCGCACATCGGATTGAAAAACCATAAAAAGGAAAAATGTGTTGAGAGACGAGGGAAAGATGATAGAAAAATGTGACACGAGTTCCGAGGCAAAATCAGGGTGTTCACATGGAAAAAACACAAGAAACAAGCCCGAAAACACATACATGTATTAATATCGGAAAATCCGCGGATCGGAATGAAGTGTGGAAAGAAGTAAAATTGTGCAGAACAATGTGTCCAATAAGTCTACCATGGAAAAACACAGTTCTGATCAAGATAGGATGCATTCACATTGAAAAAACCCAAAAAACGGACATGAAAATGGAGTCAAAAATTAATACGGGAAAAACCGTGCATCGGAATAGAGGATAGTAAAAAGAAAAAATGTCTGAAAGAAAGGGACTCATAGGGTTGGGATGTCAAAACTCAGTTTGGAGGGAATGAGGAAGGGTTCACATGGGAAAAACACAAAAAAGACACCCGAAAACACTCGAAAAAATTAATAACTAAAAATCCAATAGTCAGAAAAGGGGGGAAGAAAAAAAAGGAAAAGGCTCGCAGCACACAACTATCAAGTCAAACTGAAAGTTTGATGAAAAGAGGGCAGGTTTACATGGAAAAATGTGAAAAATAGGCACGAAAAGGGCTCGAAAACCCACAAATTTTAATAGCGGACCAACCGTGCTTTGGAAGGACAGGGTGTAAAAAGGAAACAATGTCAGGGGGAATGGGAAGAACAGGGCTGGTACATTAGAAAGCAATAAAGACATGTTCACATGAAAAACCATCCAATTTATGGGAATTGCTTCAAAAATTAATAACTTTAGAACCATCTATCCGAATAGGGGTTGGTAAAAAGGAAAAATGAGCAGTTCAAAGGGACGAACAGGGCTGTAAGGTTGGATGTGATTCTCAGTGAATGTAGGGTGCATTTGCATGGAAAAATTGCAAAATAAAGAATAAATGCAAACGGTCAAGGAACAACTTCGAGGACAGGGTGAAATAGAATAGAGGAGTGGGGAAGGGACCCCATCAAGGTAAAATGAAGTCATGGCATAGATGCATGATCATAGCAGGGTATATGCATGGGGGTATACGACATAGATGCGCAGGGACGCGTCCCCACACTTAAAACCTTAACATGAAGGGTAAACCGAACATTAAGGACCTAGTACCACACATTAGACCAACCACGAACGTCCCCACACTTAAGACATGACCATCACTGAGAAACAGAAGGTGTAGGGTTAGAAAAACTTGGCCCATATTGCCGAGGAGGAATGTTGACTATCGAGGTTGCATCTTATATCATTGTCGGCTGTAGGAGGTACCAAGGTGTCTTCACAACACATGTCCGTCGTGGCAGGGACTATGCGGTAGCACCCAAGGAGGTAGCTGGTTGAAGGAATTGCAGGAAATTCATCGATGACGAGGGATATTACACTCAACTTATGATCACTCAAAGGGGATGCAAGAACAGTCACTCGCTCCATTACTAACATCACTCAAGGTAATAATGATGGGATCTGAAGCTCACACCCAGTTGGTCGGCAAAAGGGATAGGGAAATGATCATTCTCTGTCTTCAAATTGAGCTTTCGAAAGTCCACACATATTCAAAGTTTCCCGTTCTTTTTGGGTACTACCACAATGGGCGAAACCCATTCACTGTTAGCCACGGGATAAATGAACTCGGCTTCTTCAAGAAGTTTCAATAATTCAGCCTTCACTAGAGCAGAATAATTAGGATTCATACGTCTTTGTCTTTACCTTATAGGTTTGGCATCAGGCTCTAGGTCAATGTGATGTTGACATACTGTGGGATCAATCCCCTTTAGATCTTTGTATGACCAAGCAAACACGTCTAAGTTCTCTTTTAATAAGTCTCACAAGACCACTAGTTCTTCTTCTGGAAGATTGAGAGCCACTTTCAGGTGACGTTTGGTACCATCAGTATCCAAGAATGTTACTTACCTTTCACCTTCCACTTCGCGGATGAATATCCCACGGATTGCTTTTGGAAAGAGGTCTGACTCTTTCAAGAGAGTAGTGCCTTCGTCTAATGTTCCATTAGAACTAGTGTCCTCCTTCTAAACAGATGACTCATTTGTCTGTTGAGGTTGCTGGAAGGGTATCAAAGCTTTGTTTGCTTCTGTGTAAGTGGTAATTTCTTCTAGGCTTAGGGATTTACCTTTAGAGGATGCGTCAAGAATGTCACATAGCACGGACCTTCTAAAGGCAGTGGCTCTGATGGCTTTGGCTTCTTTTGACAAGAGGCATCATCATCGTCTTTTCTCCGGACTGAACGGTCAGGGCAATAGGAGCCACTAGTGAACTTAATTTTTATGCCTTTAATCCATTGCTTATACAGATTTTGCATACTTTGTGGTCCTTTGGCCAACCCAAATGGAACCGTGGTCATTCCATCCAGCACCCTGAGATCTTCGACTTCTGAGATCTCTGTAGGGACATCAACAAGATCATCCCTTATCAGAGGAAATTCTTCATCTACACTTTCATAACTTGCTTCGTTTTCTTCCTCATCATTTTCATCCTCTTTCTCTGGAGGCTCTGTCTCTGCTTCTGTATAGGCTCTGTAGGAGAAGAACAGATCTTCTGCCTCAGCATTTGCTTCTGCTTCTATCTTTGTTACAGTCACTATCTCTGTGACTGTCTTTGGTTTTGTCTCTGACTTTGCTTCTGCTCTGTCTCTGTCCTACATCTGCTTTGTCTCTGTATCTGTTACTGCTCTGTATCAGTTTTGTCTCTGTTCTGTCTCTGCGACTATCATGTAACAGGGAGAACAATATATCCATGCTTCTATTTCATTGTCAAAGGTGATTTCAGAAGTCAATTCGATTTGAGGCAGGAGATATTCTCCCATGGACAAGGACTTTGCTTCCCTTGGCAGTTGGCTTACAATGGCCACTGTTAGGGACTGTGCCTCTATTTTCTTAGGAAAGATCTGTTTAATAGCCTCTTCATCTCCTGATGTACCATCTATTACCTCATTGGAGGAGTCAGTAATGACTTTGATGGATGTGGATCCATTGCCTTTTTGCGATCCATATAACTTCAACACCACTTTGCTGGGTCCTCTGCCTAGGGTTAGGGTTCCTTTGAACCAGTTCGTCCTGGCTCTTGCTTCAAAAAGCCAAGGCCTTCCCAACAGCAGAGGGTATGAGGTCCCATAAGAATTTGGTTTGACCACTAAATATGTCAGCCAATAATCTTTTCCTACAAGGGTTGTTTTTACGTATGGGAGGATGCCCAACGGTTTAATTCTGCTTTGGTTTGCCAATTTGATAAGCCACTGTGTAGGTTGAATTCCTTGCAACCCTAACTCCTTCATTGTCACATCTGTCATTATGTTTATTGATGAGCCTCCATCAATCAATACATCTGAGATGAAGCATCCTTCTATCCATACACTAATCTCTGGGGTTCCAGGATCTAGGAAGGCGTTAGCCACATCTACTTCCTTTACAGGCTCTGGGGCCTTATTGGTCTTGGTTGCTATTGAAGGAGCGATCCTTAGTCCACGTCTTCTTGTCAAGATGCTTTTGAATTTATTTCGGCTGCTGGGAGACAACATTAGTAACTGTCGGAATGTTAAGTTTGGTTTAAAAGTGTCGAGGTCTTTTACCAAGTCATAATCTTTGATATTATCCACAGGCTTCTCCAACTTGCTGGGGAATGGGGCTACACCCATTTTCATCTTTCCTTTTTCTTCTAATAATTGCACCATCGGCACTTCCTCTGTTTCTGGAGATTCTTCTGCATCATCTATCTCCTGGACCTCTGGTCCTGTTTTCGGGATTGTCTCTGTGACTCTCTGTGGCACTACAGTGCTATGTACTGCAATGTTCTGTCCTGTACTGCTCTGTCCCTCTATTGGTAGGTTGAACTTTACAGTCTTGGCAGGAGAGTTTTTCTCTTCTTGCACAACTGGTCCCTTCTTCTTGGCGCGCGTGACAACGGCAACTTCCAACTCTACCAAATTGGAGGTAGGCTCTTGTACCTTCTGTTGGCTATCAGTGCCATTGACCTTTACAGGGGCTAGACTTGGACAGTCCTTTGCAGTGTGGCTTTCTCCTTTGCATTGGCTGCATAAGGGCTTGTAATCCGCAGATCGTCTAGGGTTTGGACAATTTGGGGAGATATGACCCTTTTCTCCACACCTGTAACATTCCACCTCCAATCTCTGACCACTGCCAGACTGTCGTCCCCTCTGTAACTTTGAGAGGGAAACCTCCTTGGACCAAAATTATAACCAAACTCCCTAGGATTTGATCCAATATCTTGTGTTGTCATTTTGGATTCTAGCAAGTTGAATCGTGCATTTTCATCCTTTTGTCTTCGTTCATGCATCTCTTTCAGAGATTAGATATCCTCTATATGGTTCTTTCGCAAATAGTAGGAACAGAAGGCTCCAGGAATGGTTGGTTTTCAAGTACATTCAGTAGCTAAATTTCTTGCTTGATGACACTTTCCACACCATGTATTAGAGCGCATCACATCTCTTCCAACTCCCGCAGGAGTGGATATATTGGCGGTATTCACCTTCAGCGTCTGTAGTTGCTCTATAATCACATCCATAAGCTCTTTCTTGATACTTGCAATTGAGTTGGATAAGTATCCTTCAGATTTTCACCTCCTAAAGTACTTGTAGTAGGGTTTTGGGAAGCTTATGTAATTACTGCATACACTGGTTGGGTCGATCAAGAGGGTCCTCTGTTCTGGTTCTAATTCAAAGCTCCTGCTGAGACTTGGGGTTGTTGATTCCAGTTGGTAGGGTTCCACTATTGTGGAGTCGCCATTGGAGGAACTGTTTGAGGCCACTGTTGTTGTGGTTGAACCATCATTTGAGGCACTGTCATCTGTGGTGGCCACAGTGGATTAGGTGCATTATACTGCGGCACTGTTTGCATTTGGGGATAGGGGTAGGGAACTGTCCCTGGGACTGCATTTGGTGGGTATACCATTCCTGGCATAGGAGGAGGTAAGACTCCTCTTCCTGGAGTCATTGAAAACCTTGCTTCAACTTCGTCATACAATCTTACACCTTCCACTGCAGCTTGCAGATTGACTGGTCTTCTCAATTCCACAAACTTGCATACTTCTAGTTGTAGGCCTTTGAGAAACAATCCTTTTTGAATGCTTTCATCCAAGTGATGCTTAGTCCATCTCTTCAGGATGGATTCCATTCGCGAGACATAAGCTTCTAGTCTTTCTCTAGAGGACTGACTTAGGTTCATGAACTCCTCTCGCAGCCGCTCTTCAAAACCTTCACGCCTGAATTTAGTGAGGAAGGCCAACTTCAGGTCGTCCCATGTGCCAAAATTTCCTGCTACTTGTCTCTCATACCACTGAAATGCCGCGCCCTTGAAAGTGGCGGGGAATATTGCTAACCAATGCTCAAGGGTTCTGACATTGTTAGCCACACATGCTACCATAAATTCTGCTACATGAAGATCAGGGTCTTCATTGTACTCTCCCTTAAAAATTGGCAATGGGACTACATTTGCTGGCTTGTCATCAATATTTCCAGGATGAATCTGACTAGGAAGGGAACCTTGAGTCACCATGCGAACTTCTATAAAGAGTGCTTTTAGGGCGTCAAAGGAAGCTTCTGTTGGGAGCTCATTCTTAGGTTTGATTTTTGCCTTCTCTCTTCTTACGTACCTCGGGACTCATTCTAACACTTGCCTCTTGATTGCGTCATTCATCAGGGGCTTGACTCCAACCAGTTGGTCTGTACTCAATAGGATTGTATTAGAGAGGGGCTTCAATCTCTAAGGAATTCTCTGGCCAACATCTCTTCTACTTCCTTCTTTTCAACATCTCTGAATTTGGCTTTCAAACCACTACAGAGGGGGAGATATTCCATTCTGAAAGTATCAAAACTCATTCTTCTTAGGATCGTTGTTGTGTCATTATAATAATGCCAGCTTCTGAGGGTTTCAACAGTGTATGTTGTGAAAAACACTCCGTCTACCAACTTCGAGTGGGTTGCTAATTGAACAAACAGAAGATTTTCAATGCACCAAGCATCCCACATATCTTGCTGTTGAGCATCCATGAACAAATTCCAACTCTTTTCCTTCTTATTTTTGTGAACCTCCACAGACCATGACTCCTGAAGCTTCTTCACGATCTCCCACTTGATGATGTCTAGAAACTTCTCAATGAATACCAAATCTTCCATGGATGGTCATTCTCTATGTTTCTACTCTTCAGTTTGTTTCCAAACAATTTTCCACCAAGATGCAACTTTCTGCTGCTTCAACAGGAAGAGGAAACAGTCCACCACATAGAGCATGCATCAGATGGTGATATGTTTCCGCCATTGTGAGATGAAATTATTGTGGAAAGTGGCTTTGATAATGAGAATCTCCAACTCTTCACTGGAAGAAGGAACTTTGCAAACATCCATTGAATTCTCATCTTCTTGGCAATGCCATTTCCTTCATTTTCAGCCTCTTCTGATGCTTGTTGATGGCAAGTCTTCCCCGACTGCGCATAAAAAACATGGAGCCCCAAGAGGAACACCAAGAAAAAGGGGATTCTACTACAAGAAAATCTATCTTGTAACATCAACAAGCTTTTATTTCATTCTTTTGATGACCAAAACAAAGAAAACAATAATTCTTCACGCAGTATCATAGTAGATATCTCCCACGTATTTGATAGAATCAACCATAATCTTCAACATATTCATAGAATCCATCAATAGAACAATGAACAACAAATAATACACCATTTTTTAATGGAAATTAATCACATAGTATTCATCTTCAATGTCTTTATAGTTTTCTCTCTCAATCTCTCATATGTAGTTACACTATTTTGATAGAAATGGCTATCTTTGGCTCTCTCTCTCTCTCTATCAATAGTACATCATCTCCTCACTAAAATAATCTCATAATGACTCTTAATAATTCTCCTTAGGTCGTGGATGCACCTCCCAAGAGGTATGTCTGATGTGAAGAGGCACCAGAGCTACTACAGTGTCTCTTCATATAGCTCACTACTGTCACTGCCACTCCAGTCTTGATCTCTTCAGTCTCAGCAGCTGCTTCTTCCATTTGTTTTAGCTCTTTTGAACTTAGATTCATCCTTTTCAAAAGTTAGAAAAATTTCCCAAAGTCACACATACATTCTACAAAACACTTACATAAGATCTACAGAACAGTACAGTACAGTACTAGAGCAGATAGAGAACAGATACAGAGCAGAGATAGAGGCTCTATAGAAGATTTATAGAGGGTTAATAGAAGGTCTTCAGAACCTCATAACTCATACTAAAACCATTCCAAACTATCAGAAACTCTTCAATAGGCTTTCAAAAGATTTCAATCTTCATCAATCATCAATCCATGCTTCATTTAGAAGAAAATCAAAACAAAATAGAAGCTATATAGAAGGTATACAGAACCAATCAGAACCTCAACAGAACCTATTAGAACATTACAGAGCTTCATATCTCCACTGAGAATCATCATGAGCTTCCAGAACATAATCAATATTATCCAAAACACTCTCAAACACTTCCATTAACAACCATACATCACTCTAAATCCATCAAAAATCAATCATTCAATCCTCAAAAACAACAAAAATCAGTCAAAAATTTAGTCTTTTTCCACTCTCAACATCTTGTATTGTAGTTGAATTTTTGTATTTGTTTATTTTAAGAATTGTTTTTGTCAATTTTTTTTGACTTTTTTATCACGGAAATTTGATAGCCTTGGTCAAGATTGGTGTTTTCCTTGGACAGATTGGAGTTGGAGTTTGTCGGTAGCTGTTGATCATATTGAAACATGTATGATTTTTGCTGATACTCTTGCACACGATAGGGATTATGGGTTCACTAGCACTTCACGTTGCACTTGTCAGATACACTATACTTGGGGGTTATCTCCCAATTTTATCACATACTTACATGCCATGGGTTGGGTTGATGCATGTTTTGCACCATCGTTGAGCACTTGCATGACATGATGCCTACTGCTACAATTATATGCAATAAATCTTAGATGCATGTAGTGCACTTGAGAGAGCACCCTTCATTGTGCACACACAGTTCTTTGCACTCACTAGAGTTGTAACTTAGTATTCTTTTGTCCTTAAATTAAAAATAATTTCCTTCAAATTCTTTTTCAAGGCATTTTATCATCATGAACCCATGGAGTGCAAAGATTAAGGGTCATGTATAAATCCATGAACCAACCTTGAACTTCTCCTTTCATTGAGTTCTAATCTTTATCTCTTATTTTGAATAAGGTTAGCCTTGTAATGCAACTCTAATGAAAAATCTTTTAACAAAGTCTCTTTGCGGATGATTCCATTTTTTCTTATAGAAAATAACCTTTAATTAAAAATAGGGACCCTCTATTCTATGGAAAGGATAAAGATAGATGTAGAAAATAGGCTTTCATTTGTTTATGGGGGTTTCTAGAGAAGATAGGCTAAAAGGAAAAATGAAAGCTCTAACTTGTAGCAAGAATAAAAGTTTCAAGAGTAGAGAACTTTAAGGAAATTATACTTTCTCAACACATATGTGACTAAGCATTTGAGTATATTTTTGAAGCATGGATTTTTCGAATAGGAAACAATTGCACTAAATCAAAAGTAGGTAACTATGGAAAAAAACATTATTGGGAGACTCAAGGGGAGGTTTGAAGACAAATTTAGAAGACTCGTGCCTTTGGTATCTTGATTTTTGATAATATCATAAATGAGAATATTTAGATATCAATGGGTTATGGGAAAGCTCCATTGGTCGATATCAACATCAGCCCCATCTCAGGAGTTGGATGAAAATGCAATCAATGAAAAAGACATTTTTCATGAAGGATATTAAGGTGATTACTGCAAAGCTTCAGGCAGAAATCTTGACAGGGTCATTTGGTATTCTTATTATGATGGGTCACCTTCTATAAAGGAAGTTACCATACTATTTTGCACATATAAAAGATCATTTGAGGATGAGGGAACTTTGAACACTTCAAGAGACTTTGATGGGATTTGGAGCAGTTGAAAGCTATTTGCATAAAACAAAATATGAAGTTCTCTATTGTGAACGAGTATGATGAAACCTCGGTCATGATTTTTGACTTTGAGGCCCCATCTAGTTTTCTGAACCCAAGGAATAATATGCCTTCACTCTGAGGGAACTTTATGATGCTACAAGAAATCATGAGCTGCAGGAAGATGTTCCAAGGTCCAGGCAAGAAATTCAAGGATATGTTCTTCATGTGCTCTCACTTACTTATCAAAAGTTGCCAAGGCTTGTACTTGTTAAGGCTATCAATATTGAAGGTTTGCCACTTGACAAGTTAGAGAAGAAAATTTCTTGGATCCACTTGTATTTATAGTAGTTCGGTTTTAGATTGAGCATGCAGATTTTACTATAGTCTGTTTATGAAGAAGATATAGACATGTTATGTATTGTTGGTTGTGCTTGTAGATGACTTGATCATTACTAGAGATAATAACCATGGTATTGCTGAAATTAAATCCATGTTACAGGCTCACTTTAAGGGAGTAGTAGGGCAAGAGACATGCAATAGCCTAGGAGAAGCCGCTTGGATAAGCCACTTGTAGGAGTGTATCCTTGAAAATCAGATGAGTGACTCAAGACACCAGAGACAAAGATCTAGGGAAGACATAATCCTCAGACCACAGAGGGAAGGAACAACTAACCCGGTTGGTCGATCGAAAAAGGATGTACTGTTGGAAAAGTTATACACTAGACATACAACTTAGATGCAAATTTATACCCATTTGGGTCTTCTCCAATGAATATTTCAATCTCTGCAAAGGTGTTCATGGCATTTCAAGCACCCATACTAGTGATATTTGCCTTGACAATCTATAGATCTGCTCATGTTGTTGAGTCTCATTCCAAAGTGGATTCAATGGAGTTTTATGTGAAAAAGTAGCACAAGAATATCTTCAAAATTAGGCTTTATCAATTGACTTGTTGTGTGATGCATAGTTTCACATTTTTGTATTTATGACAACACCAATGTCCAGTTAGTGATGTTTCAAGATCCAATTAGATTAGTAGTGGCAAGAGAACAATAATATATGGTCAATTCCCCTAATAATATCGTGGATGAAAGTCCAAAAGTAATGTTAAAGAGGATCTTAAACATGCAAAAACAAGTAGGCTTACAAGTAATATGAATCAGCATTCTACGGATGATGAAACAAGTAGTAAGGGTCCCAAATTAGCAAAAGATACTCTAAGCTCAGAATCATTGGCGGAAACTTTGAACTTGGAGAGTGTTGGGAATGCAGATAATGTTAGCTGCAAAGATCGAGCTTATGGAGAAACACAATATTTTTAAGATGGGCAAGTTCTAAATAGTAGTAGTGACCAATCAAATGTGGAGTTTTTAGTGAAGCCATTTGTGGATGCTTTCTCATAGGAATACCATGTCTTTGGCGACTTGGAGGAGTCCAAGCATGATGATTCTCTTCAGAGACTTTGTTACCACAGAAAACTTGTAAAGCTTTGACGAAGACAGAAAGATATGTTTTTCCGAGTCAAGATAACATGCCCAGATCACTTCACTCAATTGTTGTAGTAGTAGGGAAAAAGACAATCAATAGTCAGCGTTCATCAAGTATCAACCTTGCTTAATAAAAAAATCTTTAAGGCTAATAGTCAAAAAGAAAATGTGAAGGAAAACGAGGAAACATTTTTGTAAGCTTTATGGAAAGCTTGAAAGTTTAAAAGCCTTTAGGCTTTTCAAGTATTCAAAATGATAAAAGCTTAATGAAAAGCTTTAAACGTGGGTGTACAAAAAGAAGAGAAACTATATAAAGAGGGGAGAGAGAAAAACATTACGAGCTCTTCTCTTGAATGCAAAATTTGTATCTTGTGTGAGGTGAGAGAAGGGTCACATGCAAGTGTGTGGGGACTTGTTGTGTTGGTCGAAGCGTTTGAAAAATTGGATGCAAAAGTTTCAAAGTGTTGTAACAAATTTCAATGAGGTATGAGAACTTTACGTAATTGGTGTTTTCACGAAGTTTGTGTTTTTGAACATTGTGCAAGGTGTTAGATGCTCTACCTAGTAACACAATATTAGTGAGTTTGGGAATCTCCCAATTCCCAATTTTTGAATACTAAAAAGGTGGCACCCAGAAAACATGCCCATAAGTTTCTCGAAACCATATGATGTGACCTATCATTGGAAAGTGCTTGAAAAATAGAATCTATTGAGCTTATAGAACACTCAATTTCAAGTTATAATGTTCAAGTTATGATAAATCCAAAGATTTGACCACATGTCCCAAATTTATGAAAAATTCCCATATTCCCCAATATGGTGTTTAGTACAATTTTTGCTATGTTTTTAAAGCTACAAGAGGTATAATTGGTCATTTGTTTTGGTGTGTTGGTTGTGTTGTGGTTTTCACAATTTGAAAATTCTTGTTTGTGTTGTACTTCAACAAAGTCAATTCCCTAACTGACACTCCTTGATGTCTCATTTTCAGGTTGTGTGAGAGGCTTGTCTTTACACACCACTCATTAAACAACATTGACATGGTGCATGGCCTTCATCCCATCCACAAATGCATGAATGATATTGGCCATGTAAAAGTAAGAAAATGTGAAGCCTAAGAAAAAACGTCTTGGATGTACATTGCTATTCGATGTCAAAATTGTAATGGATTTGAAAAAGATACTTAAGGAGCCCATTCTAAACAATGTTTCTTGGTATTGTGAAGAGGGAGTTTCAGGAGAAAATTATTGATATTATCAAGTCAAAGAGAGAGATTGTTGAAGATCATATGTACAACATATTCATGTGTTTCATGAATATGATGCACGTGCTATAATCAAATTGGTTGGAATTAAAAAGCTGTAGCTTTGTTTACAAAGAAAGCGTAAGATGTTGAAGAAGAAGTTGAGTGTTCAAAAGATAATTGTTCTTAACTGTAAGAGATTCCTAGAGTACCAAAACAAAAGAAATTACATGTCAGAGAATGCACATAACTTGCATAGGTTTTGTCCAAACGAGATAAAACTTTACCATAGAACATCCATGGATGAGAACAATATACCTGTAAAGTTTTGTGAAGAAAATCTTAGGGCTTTGGTAGAACAAGCTCTACTCTCATAAAACACATGAAACTCACTTTGTGTTTATATAGAGGAAATGAAATTTCACAGGGTTACAGATAGGGCAAGCAACAATGAGGCTGTAAGTTTTTGTTAGGAAAGAAGAAGCGGGAAAAGAGATATGATAAATTTGAGTTCCGCCTAAGAAAGAGGGGGAAACTAAAAAAGGGAGAAATGAAAAGTCAAACATTAAAAAATAAAAAAAATGAAAATTCGATTCAGAAACTTCCAAGAAGTGTCAGTATTGTATTCCCCACATTTCCCCTTATTTTATTGCTAAGGGAAGATTTGGGCCAAGATATGGCTAGAAGATTCATGTTACAGGATTCATCTAGAATCCCAGCTCTCTCATTGGTTAGGCCTATATTTCTTTATTCACTCCTTAAGGGGCAAAAAAGAGAGTCCATATTTTTCCTAATGCTTCTCATAAAATATACGACAAATTGACATCTTGGCTCGCTAACCCTGCTTTTGTAGTTGGCATCATTGATAAATCAGGTGTAAGGTGTGAGATTGTCTCAATTAGTTTGAGAACTTTTGTGAGGATATGGTTTGCTTAAAAGAGTATAATTTGGTGTTTTACACATAACAAACAATGCACTCCGCACATAATGATGTGCAAAAACCCAATAGTGGCATGTAAGTATGGAATATGCATGACTATTAGGCCTTTGGAACAACACTAGATTGATTTAAAAAGTCAATGGTTAATAGTGATTGATTTACTAATCCACTCTATTTTATGCTTTGGTAGTAGATTATGTATAAACCCACACCTTGGTTTACCAAGGAATATGGTAGTCTATCAATGTACTAATAAACTCAAGGAATGAAGAAAATCCATTATCAAGCTCGTATTAGTTATTTTAGCCATAAAAGAAATGGTAGAGGAGTGGAGAAAGACAACAATTTAGAATAATAATACAAATGAACCTATAGAAACCTTGTCTATAGAGCTAACATGAAGGAAACACTAATAATACCAATGGACCTATAGAAACCTTATCTATAGAGCTAACATGAAAGAAACACTAAGAAGATCTAAAATTAACAAAGCAATGCAAGATTTGGAGAGACAAACGAAGAAGAAATGAATCTTAATATAATTCTAATGCAATAGTGAAACATACTATGCAGTGACAACCTAGTTAAGGCAAGGAAAGGCTTGCACTACAACAAAAATGAGGCATAGACGCGCATGCTAGACACGCAAAGTCGAGCGCGTCTATCAGTGGGTCTATATGTTCGTATAAAAGAGCGTGTAAATAGACGCGAATTTTGCATCTATATATCCACGTAAATAGATGCCAATATAGACGTGCCTCCAAACGCGTAATTATTTAACCACCTAAATTTGGACTTAATATAATTAAAAAACTAGCGTTAATAATTATTTAACCACCTGAAATTGATTCTTGAGTATACACGTGTGCGCATGATAGAAACCATAGAATTAAGAATACACATTAAATCATTGAATAAAAAAACTGGAGTTAATAATTATTTTTGCATTGCTCTCTAATGAATGGCAGTTCCTCCAGTTGACAAGCCTGATATAAGTAATTAGCGGCAAGCGACAAAAACCTTATTATACAATTAGTAGCAAGCATTGCAATATGTATATCGTAATTTTTCTACTTGAAGATCGTGATAAAAAATACTTCATTTTTATTATGAAAAATTCAATTCAGCTTTAAACTTGACTATTGATTCTTGAGTATGCACGTGTGCGCATGATAAAAACCATAGAATTAAGAATACACATTGAATCATTAAGCAAATTAAGTATGTTACAGTGAATGATCCATCTCATCTTCAATGAGATTAGCCCTTGCTAAACTATCTACTTCTGGGTCTATGTTACCAAGAGGAAACGAAACAAATAAGTCTATCCCACTATCAGATGTGTTGCTATATTGCTCAATAACTTCATCAATATCATCGACAATCACATTATTGTCTTCTTCTGCATTTCCTTGAGCATCCTCGCGAGGTTCATCTTGTACTATATCACGCATATCATCCATTATGGTGTCATCATGTACATCATCATTAATTGTTGAATTGTCATCTGCTATCTCCATGTCGGTAATATTACCATGTATTGGTTTTGAATGATTAGATATAGGGATGACATACCACCATCGGTTATTGTTTACCATTGGATGATACACAACCTGTATTTGAAAAAAAAAAGCAAAAAACTTAAATACTTATTATATTATGTATATGTATCACATGTATACATATTAAAAAATTAGCTTTTGCATATATACCTGCTCGCATTGTTGAGGTAGTACTAATGTGTTATTCTTGTTTTAGTGAAATTTTGTAGAGCCAATGATTACAAAACCACTTGGATGACATCTGATTGTGCGATGCTCACCATTTGTTACCACTTCTTTAAACCACTTCACATCCAGTACATATATAAAGAATTGTCTGAAGTCAAGCCTTAGAGTATCTTGGATCAAGCCACAATAACCTTCCATGCTACCATTGGCATCCTCGAAGTGAGCAAGGATACCACAATCTTGGGTATTTCTCTTTTCATCTATACGTTGAGTTCGAAGATGTTTACCCTTACACCAAATAGCATTAAATAATGTGCACTAGTAGTAAAAGATAAAAGATCAAACATATCAATTATTTATATAAAATATAACTTATAGAAACAAATTAATTGATAGTATCTCTCACCTTTGATAAGCAACCTCGTGTGTATTTCCACTCTTCTTGAGATATATTAATTTCCTCCTCTTTTTCCATTCTCTCCATTTCCTCATGTAACCAATCTATATCAATATGACGTGGGAGCGCATTTAGATGATCTAGAAATGAGACATTACATCCATATCTGGTGCGAAATGCTGGTCTTTCACTTTTTCTTCTTGCCCTTGCTTCATTATATAGTGTCACCCATTTGCTCATTACATCACTATTGAGCACACAAAAACTATTTAACTTACGAAGTTCTTCTTTTGTTAGCACTTTACTCATTCCTTTTCCTTGAGGTATTATAGAGGTCATCCTCAAGTCTTCATCATCTTTCCATAGTCGTGGTTGAGAGGGGTCCACTTCAGCAAGATATTCAAAGATATAAACAAGGGATGATTGCACTAACCAACCCTCATCCATGCTTCCCTCAGGATGTGCTTTTTGCCTCACAAAATCTTTCAAGGTTTTCATGAAGCACTCAAGAAAAAACATCCACCTTGCATGAACTGCCCAACAAAGTGCGATCTCATCAATCAAATGTACGAGTAAATGTAATTGAGTAGTCAAAATGGATCGAGGAAAAATTTCCTCCACCAAACAAACCACCTCAACAGATAATACTCGAGCATCTTGCAATGTGTTTGGATCAATTTCCTTCGAGCTCACGTATCTGTCAGGATGTATTTGACAATTGTTTATTTTTGTGTAGAAATTCAAAGATATATAATGAAAAAATACAATGTATACACACCTCACAAGCTCTCTCATCTTGTAAATGATATCACGTACATCTTTGGATACACAATGGGATATGCTAGTAGGAAGTACGAACTGAATGTAAACAATATTTATAGATCAAATGATTAGTTGAGGAAAAAGTCATCATACCCCAAAGTTTACACATAGTTACTCCACTAATTACTATATTCATGGTTAGAGATACCCTTACTTGAATCATTTTGTGCCAATCGTGGGACTTCAAACCAAATAGTTGCTCCACACCTCTTTTCTTTTTCTTTATAAAGGCTCCCTTGAGACATCTCATACATCCTGTGGGTGTTTGAAAGCTACATATTTGTTCCTTCACTATTTTTTCCTCGTTCTTTGACAACATCAAAGGTGCATGGGGTAGCTCAATCTTTCCTCTGGGTCCAATGCGTGGCCAGGCTCGTCTCATGCGACCAATTTTATGTAGTAAATTCTCCGTTACATTGACTGAATCACGAGCCCCTATCAAGTGATCCCATAATGTAGATACAACATTTTTGAATATGTGTATGGGGTCCACTAAGTGATTGATCTTGAGTTCAGTCCAGTACAGAAGACAAAAAAATATAGAGAACCTAACAAACAAACAATATATTATGTAAACAATTCATCATGCTAGATACTTTAAAGTCAATCGAGAGAAATGCACTTCTTACCGACTCATGCCGAGTGGAGGGTGGCTGTCCGCATTAATCCATCTCTCCTTCCAATCTTGAGTGGTCATTCCATTAGTAGGGAGAACATATTTGGGATGGTCAATAGGAAGAAATCGATGATGATTGTCGTAGATAATCTTCTTTAAACATGCCGGTGTCGTATTGCTGCGCATTCGAGGTGTGTAAACCACCCAAAAGTCATGTGTGTGATTTGATACGTTGTACATACTTAGTTGTTATGTTTGCTCTTTCATTCTATGCCGAACAGGGAGAAGAATAAGGAATTTTGGTAGACTGGTAACTCGAGATGCAATCTCATGGGTACACTTATTTCAAGATATGCCGATTATGGGCTTTGTGAGGATGTTTCCAATAATTACAAATGGATGAGGCTTATCAAGTATTTGACAGACTTTCAGAACAAGGGAACGAAGTCAGTTTGGTTTTGAATGCCATACATGTAGGTAAACTTAATGAAGTTGGGACATCATCCCTGTATCTGTTCCTCCCTACTTGTCATGGTGCGCCCCTAATTGGATGAAGAGGGAACTATGCAAGCTTGTGTTGTTTGGTTGGACTGTATTTGAGCCAGACTCCACCATTTCCAATGGGCTAGCTGGTAGTCCGAGGAAGATATAGAAGAAAACCTCACTTGTGACCCAATTGGTCATATCGTGGTTCTGCTGCTTCTTGTCAAAGTTCATTGGTATATGCTGTTGTGACTAAGAAATTGCTTTGATGCAAAGGATAATGATTTGATTAATGACTGGCACTTTGGTCACCATCTTGTGATGTAATGACAATCCAAAAAGATTGGTTTGGACCGTGCTCATATGACAGTGCTTGCTTTCTTTTATCCTTCAACCTATATTTCGGAGGAGGAACAGGGTCTAAAAAAGGAAGAAAAGCAAATGGCTATTTTTGAAAAGGGAGCTTTTTGAATCGAAAAGAAAGAGGGAAAAGCAAGGAGTCTGAAAAAGGGAGAAAAAGGAAGACAATACTCGGCGCAGAAATCTGAGGAAGAGAGAGGATTGGGGGAGAAAGCTCGGAAGGGAAACTGAGTGCTGAAGTCTTGCTGAAGAGAAAGGATTGGAAGAGAAACAGGGAAGATGGCGGAACAGGAGGGAGCATCTGACAGACTTCGCAGCTGCTAAAACGGAACCCATATATGGTATCTTGGCATCCTAGAGCCTGCGGCGGCTCTCTTTGTGTCTCTCCGTGGATCTGCTCAAAACCTTCACCAAATATGATGGTTGGGGATTGAATTGGAATGGGGTATACATCTGAAGCAACATGAGGCATTGGATTACTAGTCATATGCACGCATGTGAGTGTGTTTGCTGTGAGTGAATCTGAGGGGCCAAGATTACAATTCGAGGAAAGGGAGCTATGAAAGAAGGAAAAGTGCATTAAGTGATGTTGCTGCCTGTCTGGTGATACGAATTTTGAGCAGACTCGGGCGGAGCAGATAGCTACACAGCTGGAGTCTGGTAACTTGGAGCTTGAAAACAGTGAGAGAGAGCGTTCTCCTTCTCCACCACCTATTTATGATTCTCTGGGGCACAGAGTCAACACTAGAGAGGGAAGAAAGCGAGAGAAATTGGACATTGAAAGACGTGAAGCTATTGGAGAATGCATGAAGTTAAATCTTTTTTATAAACCCCCATCTGGATTCAAGGCTGTTGCTAAAGAGGCCAAATTATTTATTCCAGCAAAGGAATATCCTGGCTATAACTTTGTCGATTTGATTCTGGGACCTCGTGGAAATACTCAAAAACGAATGAAAGCAGAAACAGGAGGCCATCAATGAAGACTATGGTCCCGACAGACACTTCTTCACGTCGTTGAAGGAATCAGCCCAGAAGGCAAAGGAGTGGGTCTGGACTCCGAGCGAGAAAGAACTCGCGGAGATAGAGAGGAGAAGGCGTTTGCTTGAAGCTAAGGAGAGCAACGATGGTTGAGGCCAGGGATTGCATATTGAATGAAGTTGCAATTGTTGCAGGTTTATTTTTTTTCGGCTTGCCAACAGTGTTTGGCATGTCCATCCCGTATTTCTGTTTACAGGACAGAATGCTCATGTGAAGGATTGATGGAAGGCTACGAAGGGCTAGTTCTAGTTTTTAGGAGTGGAGCAGAATGTTTTGAGCTTGTTGGTGATTCAGCATAGCTTCCATTCAGTGAAATTTATATTAAACTGTTTGACAGAGACACCTTTACAGCAGATGATCCTCTGGGGGCTGCTGTGGTTCCATTGAACAAAGTGTTTGTGAAAGGATTTTTAACTGCCAATCTCTTACAAAGTACTCGGGAAACAAGGACAATCATAGGGAGAAGTCCAAACAGGCTTTAAATTTGATGTCCAAGGTGGAGTTTTAAGACAAATTCAGTGCCTTTGACTACAAAGTTTGGTCTCACAATTGAAGATGTGCTTTCTCTTTCTGCTATCAAGGCTGCTTATTGTTCCACAGGATTTGTTGAATCAATGATTTAAAGAGTTCCAAGAGAAGCTTCATAGGGATACAGACTACATGAAAAATTCGTTGATATGAGTCTTTGTCTTTGTCAAGACGTTTATTGAAGATGCTCCTAATCAGATGTAGCTGATTGTATGTCTCATATTATCTGAAATTGAGCTTTCAAATTGAATCTTATATCGCTAGATTGATCTTCTATCTTGAAATTTATCAAGGTCTTCTGTAGACGCGACTTTACTTTCGAAAACCCTTCGACATCTTTGGTGAACCCGACGTGAAAGCGTCGCACAAATTTCAGGATGGGAGATACTTCAGCCTCTATTTCAGCTTCCTCTACAACTCCAGCTGCCTCTACTTCAGCTCCATCAATGACTGCTGCGTCAAGTACTTCAACGGAGGATCTAAAACAGATTTTGCAGAATATGTCCATGTATATGCAGCTCCAAAATCAGCAAACACAAATGTATATGCAGCAGCAACAACAATTGCATCAACAGCAGTTGTCTCAGCAAAGACAACTCTATTCAGAGCAGGAGAATGCAAATGGCGCGACTAAGGCTATTGAAGCAGTTGAGACTGAGAAGAAGCTATTTGACGGGCGTAATGTTTCAGCATATTTGAAGACATATGAGATCAAGATGGGGTTTTTTGGAGTTCCTGCTGGACTTATGAGTAAGTACTTCCTTCGTCTTGTCACACCTGCTTTGAGGACAAAAGTGACTGATCTTTTTATTCAAAATACACATTGGCAAGATTTTAAGAAGGCTCTAAAAGAAGAATACTTCCTTGAGGACTTTGCTATGGCTACTCGGCGGTCATTCCGAGAGTGGGTCTACATGCCAAACAAGGGTCTTGCTGCTTCGGAGTTGATTTGAGAATTCAAAGAGAGGTATAGTCAGCTTGATGCCATTGAACAAAGAGCATTGGATGTTGAAAAAGTTGAGCTTTTCTTGCAAGCTGCAGATCCTGCTCTTCAAGAAGAATTGGGTGAGCTTCTTGAAGATCGCACAAAGCCTATGGGTCTTAAAACTGATTGGCAGGATGCTCAGGATGCAGTCTCGACTTTGACCAAGAGGAGGATATGGAAGACTCGCTTACAGAATGGTTCCATGACACCTACACCATCATCAGCTCCTATGCCTACTTCTATCCCTGTTATTTCTTCTCCTCCTCAGCCAGTTTCTTGGCCTATGCCAGTGCCTACTATTTCCACTCCACCTATTCCTCCTGTTCCACGACCGATGCCTACACCTTCTGCTCCAAAACCATCCGCTCCATCGGTGCCTACCTCTATTGATGACATAATCAAAGGCATCACAGATTTGACACTTGAGTCAGTCAAAGCGGAGTTGGTGGGTAAGTTGAAGGAGCAGTTTGCTTCAACTGTGCCTACTACTTCTTCTAGTGCTCCTACTGCACCTAGGAGTGCTCCTAGTGCACCTAGGAGAGATCGGAGATGTATTTGGTGTGATAGTACGGAGCATCAGCATTGCAGGGATTGTGACTCTTTCCAGGATGCAAGGAGGCAGAATTTGGTATATTAGGGGCAAGATGGTAAGATTTGGTTGACTGAGACAGGAGCTCCACTTGCTACCAACTTTGGTAAAGGTGGAATGAAGAAGTTAGTGGAGGACATGGCTGCGCGTACTTCTTATGTGACAGCTAGAGGTGATGCTTCTGCATATGGAGTACAGATTGAGAAGGGATCGGAGACTCAGTCCACACTATGGACTTATGCTATGGAGACTGCAAATAAGGGAAAAATTCAGCAAACTGTTTTGACTAGTGCAGGCTCTAGCATCAGATCAGAGACAGGTTGGGACTCGCCTGTTGACAGGTATTCTATTTATGCTTATTTGGCTAAATCTCATGGTGCAGATGTATTTGTTGAGGAGAAGCGTAAGAGGGATGAAGAAAATCCAAGTGCAACTAAGAAGACTAGAGGGGGTGAGTTTGTTACTCCACCTACTGCAGGACCGTCTTCAAGACCAGGGCCAGATCGACAGATGGAGGATGCTCAAAAGAGAGAAAAGAGGCAAGAGCCTAGAGAGAGAAAGCAGCCAGGATTCAGATTGATGTCCGATATTGAGACATCTACAGACATGAAGAAAATCTTTAATGATAAGATACTTGGCAGTGAGGTGACTTTCACTATTTCTGAGATTTTGGGCATCTCAAAAAGAGAGTTTCAGGATCAGTTTCAGGAGGTCCTGAAGAGGAAGAGACATGCATTGGCTACCACTGACACACAGGGAGTTTTGATTGGAGAGTTGGATGAGGCTGATGATGAGGTTATGGTTGATAATGCTTCTGTTTTTCCGCAGGTAGAGAAGAGGGTTCAGCCTATGCATTATGCTGAAATTGATGAGCCTGTTTTGATACCGCGTAGTCACTTTTCGCGGAGCCATTGGGCTAGGGCAACTACAGAGACGATGGTAAAGGTTGGTGAAAAATAGGTGCCTTATGTTGCATTGGTTGATCATGGTTCAGAGATTAATCTCATAGTACATGGAGTTTATGAGAGTAACAGATGGCCTATGGATGTAGAGCATGGGTGGCGTATAAGAGCCGCCAATAACACTGCAGGTGATTTATATGTTGCTTGCCCTAGTGTCAGGGTTTCTATTGGTGATGTAGAGGAGGATTTTCATTTCTTTGTGCACGATTCATGCTCTTATCCCATAATTCTTGGTCAGCCATTCATTACAGAGATGCGCATGGAAACAAAGGTCATGGATGATGGATCTGCTTATGCACGGATTCGCAGTAAAGATGGTATGAGAGCAGTTCAGTTTATGACTGTATGTGTGAACCATGTTAGAAACAGAGATACTCTTTGAGATGCACCCTTGCCCACTGTGAGGGATTCGGGTTTTCATTAGGTACCGCTGTTTCGCGAGACGACGGTGGTACAGAGGAGAGGAGATTGGAGTTCTCGCCTCCTGGCAACAGCAGTGTTTTCTCCTCCGGTTATGTGGGGATTTCAGCAAACAGTTCGATGAGCTATCAGAAGAATTCTAGGTTGCCTAGAGCTGCCAGGCGGTATATATGCAGGAAGGAGAAAAATTTGAAAAATGCAGGAATTTTGGAGGATGATGAGCACATAGATGGTATGTATGACAGTGTGATTTGTGCAGATACGATGGCAGAGATGGGAGATATGCTAAAAACTGATATGCTGAATTGTCATGGTAATGTATTAGTGCAATCCCTGGACATGTTTAATGAAATTGTAGATTTTGTGTCACAGATTGAGTCAGAGGCTGAGGAAACTCAGCAAAGAGTGTTGAATGCTGAAGAAATTCAGCAAACAGAGTTTCCAGCTGGTTATGATCAGCTTTCAGAGAGACAGAGGGCTGAAAATTTTCAGCCAACAGAGTTTACTGCTGAAATATTTCAGCATTCAGAGTTAGGGGCTGTTTCTATGCAGTCCATAGAGCAGAGGGCTGAGAATATTCAGCCATTGGAGTGCAGAATTGCTGATTTACAGCAAGGTTTATGTAATGCAGAAGAGCATAATGAAGCCAGGGTTGACACGAAATACAAAACTGTGGATAAGAAGGTGAAGCCGGTTGCTGTACCGCTTCCATTTGACATTGATCAGCAAATAGAGAGGGCTGCTAAACAGCAAATTTTGAGGAATCCGGAGCATATTGGTCATAAATTTTCAGCAGAGATACTTGCTGAATTGAAAATTGGAAATGGTGATTTCTTGTTACCCATAGAGGAGAAATGCTTTCAGGATATGCTTGAGCATCATGGAAGGGGATTTGCTTTTTTGCCACATGAGATTGGATGTGTGAATCCTGATATTGTTGCTCCTATGGTCATCTTTACTATTCCTCATATTCCATGGAATCTCCGACCTATTCCAGTGCCTAAAGCACACTTGCCAAAGCTGATTGATTTATTGAATGAGAAAATCAGGATGGGAATCCTTGAGCCTTCATCTGCACCATACTCAAACAGGTGGTTTACAGTTCCAAAGAAGAATGGTACTCTTCGATTTATTCAGGACATGTAGCCAGTGAACAGAGTTACTATCAGGAATGTTGGTATAGGTCCAGTTGTGGATGAGTTTGCAGAGGCATTTGCTGGACGTGCCATCTATTCTTTGGGTAATTTGTATTCGGGTTATGATCAGTTTCAGCTGGCTTTGGAAAGCAGGGACATAACCACCATGAGAACTCCTATTGGGCTTGTGAGGATGTGTACCTTGCCTCAAGGTGCCACTAATTCTGTTGCGCATATGATGAATGCCATGCATAAGGTCCTTCGTGATTACATACCTCAGCTTACTATGCCTTTCTTGGATGATGTGCCCATTAAGGGGTGTGCAGAAGAAGAGAAGAATGAGAGCCTAAATGAGCAGGGATGCAGATACTTTGTGGCTGATCATATTTCAGCATGTGAGAAGATTTTGGCCAGGTTAGAAGAAGTGAACTTGACACTTTCAGGGCAAAAATCTGTTTTTGGAGTGAATGAGGTTGTCATTGTTGGGCATATGTGTGGATATTATGGCAGGAAACCCTCACCTGATAAGGTGAATGCTATAGGCAAGATTGCAGAGTTTTGTTCTACTACTTCAGAGGTACAGAGATTCATTGGTGCTTGTGTGTTTTATATGATTTGGATACCTCATTTTGCACACATAGCAGATTGTTTGTATCAGTTGCTTCGAAAGGGGCAGAAATTCTATTGGGATGAGAGTCACACTAGAGCCATGCGAAAATTGAAGAAGTTATTGCAAAATGCTCCTACTCTCAGAAAAGCGGATTATAATTGTGATAGGCCTATTGTATTGACAGTTGACACTAGTCCAATTGGTATAGGTTGGGCTGTGGGTCAAGATGATGCAGATGGAAATAGGTATGCTATTCGGTTTGGGGCGAAAGTCCTAAACGAGAGACAGAGGAGATATCCGCAAATCAAGAGGGAGTTATTGGGGATTGTTACGGCTCTCAAATGTGACAAGGAGTACTTTATTGGAGCTTCAGTTGTGGTAGAGACAGATTGCTTGCCATTGATTGGTATGATCACGAGTTGCTCTACTCCAGATATAGCCATGTTGAGATGGATTGCATACATCAAGTCATTAAATCCGGAATTTAGACACATAGCAGGGAAGGATAACCTAGTGGCAGATATGTTATCTAGAGCCAGATATGATGATGAGGAGACTCTACTTGCAGAAGAGGATGATGCAGAAATTTCAGCCACTATGGTTGATCATGTTTGTCATGTTTATGATATTGTGGCTTTCACAGAAGAACTCTATATTGGAGATTGGTTGCAGATTGGCAGGTACCTTAGTACACTAAGCAAAAGAGATGAATGGACAGATGAAGAGTTCAAGAAGATCAGAAGGAAAGCCTATGGTTATTTTCTCAAGGACGGATTTCTTTGGAAGCATCCGAAGAAAAGAGGCGGATTACCTTTGCGGGTTGTCTGCGATAGAGAGACACAGTTACAGGTGATGAGGGAGTTTCATGAGAGTCCTTGGGCTGGTCATAGAGGAGTATGGGCTACTTATGAGAAAATCAAGGAGAAATATTGGTGGAAAGGCATGTATAGAGATGTTTCTCACTTTGTTGAGACTTGCAGAGACTGTCAAATGTATTCAGTAGTGCGTCATAGAGATGAGCTTCATCCGACCTATCCGCTATGCATTCATTATAAGTGGGTAGTTGATTTGGTTACCATGCCTATGGGTCTATGGCAGATGAGATACATTGTTTTGGCTAGAGAGGATCTTACCAATCATGTTGAGGGCAGATCTTTGAGAACGAAGACCACTAGTGCAGTGTGTAAGTTCTTATTGGAGGAAATTTTTTGCAGGTATGGTTGTGTGGGTAAGATCACTGCGGATCGTGGTGAATTGGATGCAGATGAAGCTAGGGAGTTTTTCTCTCAGCTAGGAATCAAGTTGGCTCTAACCACATCATACAATCCAGAGGGAAATGGAAAGGGTGAAAGAGGGCATCCGCCGATAGTGAAAGCATTAGCCAAAGCATGCAGAGGACGGATTGGAGAATGACCGAGACTTCTACCATTTGCTTTATGGGCTGATCGTACGACTCATAGTGTTACCACAGGATATATGCCTGCAGAGTTGATGTATGGTCAGAAACCTGTTATGCCGATTGAAACTTGTGTTTTGACTTGGTCAGTTTTACCTTGGCAGGAGGATTTGACGAGAGAGGAGCTCTTAGCTCTTCGGATTCGACAGTTGGAGAGGAGACCTGAGGATATTCAGCTAGCTACTGACAGGTTGAAGGTTGTTAGACTAAGGAATAAGGACAGGTTTGACAGCAGGCATCGCTTGCGGCCAAGAGCAATAGAAGAGGGAGATTGGGTATTGGTCTTTGATAGCAGCCTTGAAAATCAGCATACTGCACTTTGGAAGATGGTGAAAAGATGGTTTGGGCCGTACATAGTCAGACATGTCTTTGATAATGCAACATATGAGCTGACAGAATTGGATGGAATAATGCTTAGAGTGCCTATTGCTGGAAAAAGAATCAAGATTTTCAAGAAAAGAGATGATGAGGATTATGCATTGGAAGAATTTTCAAGAGAAGAGCAACGACAAGAAACTCCAATGGAAGAGACATATGATATGGCTGAAAATCTTGTTGATCTACCGGAAATGCATAATGAAGAGATTGATATGTTTGTGAATCTTGATGATAATGATCATGGGTAGTTGGCCCATCCGGAGGATGCGCAGGATTAGAGGGGGTGGATGTCGTATTGTTGCGCATTCGAGGTGTGTAAACCACCCAAAAGTCATGTGTGTGATTTGATACGTTGTACATACTTAGTTGTTATGTTTGCTCTTTCATTCTATGCCGAAGACAGAGAAGAATAAGGAATTTTGGTAGACTGGTAACTCGAGATGCAATCTCATGGGCTACACTTATTTCAAGATATGCCGATTATGGGCTTTGTGAGGATGTTTCCAATAATTACAAATGGATGAGGCTTATCAAGTATTTGACAGACTTTCAGAACAAGGGAACGAAGTCAGTTTGGTTTTGAATGCCATACATGTAGGTAAACTTAATGAAGTTGGGACATCATCCCTGTATCTGTTCCTCCCTACTTGTCATGGTGAGCCCCTAATTGGATGAAGAGGGAACTATGCAAGCTTGTGTTGTTTGGTTGGACTGTATTTGAGCCAGACTCCACCATTTCCAATGGGCTAGCTGGTAGTCCGAGGAAGATATAGAAGAAAACCTCACTTGTGACCCAATTGGTCAGATCGTGGTTCTGCTGCTTCTTGTTAAAGTTCATTAGTATATGCTATTGTGACTAAGAAATTGCTTTGATGCAAAGGATAATGATTTGATTAATGACTGGCACTTTGGTCACCATCTTGTGATGTAATGACAATCCAAAAAGATTGGTTTGGACCGTGCTCATATGACAGTGCTTGCTTTCTTTTATCCTTCAACCTATATTTCGGAGGAGGAACAGGGTCTAAAAAAGGAAGAAAAGCAAATGGCTATTTTTGAAAAGGGAGCTTTTTGAATCGAAAAGAAAGAGGGAAAAGCAAGGAGTCTGAAAAAGGGAGAAAAAGGAAGACAATACTCGGCGCAGAAATCTGAGGAAGAGAGAGGATTGGGGGAGAAAGCTCGGAAGGGAAACTGAGTGCTGAAGTCTTGCTGAAGAGAAAGGATTGGAAGAGAAACAGGGAAGATGGCGGAACAGGAGGGAGCATCTGACAGACTTCGCAGCTGCTAAAACGGAACCCATATATGGTATCTTGGCATCCTAGAGCCTGCGGCGGCTCTCTTTGTGTCTCTCCGTGGATCTGCTCAAAACCTTCACCAAATATGATGGTTGGGGATTGAATTGGAATGGGGTATACATCTGAAGCAACATGAGGCATTGGATTACTAGTCATATGCACGCATGTGAGTGTGTTTGCTGTGAGTGAATCTGAGGGGCCAAGATTACAATTCGAGGAAAGGGAGCTATGAAAGAAGGAAAAGTGCATTAAGTGATGCTGCTACCTGTCTGGTGATACGAATTTTGAGCAGACTCGGGCAGAGCAGATAGCTGCACAGCTGGAGTCTGGTAACTTGGAGCTTGAAAACAGTGAGAGAGAGCGTTCTCCTTCTCCACCACCTATTTATGATTCTCTAGGGCACAGAGTCAACACTAGAGAGGGAAGAAAGCGAGAGCAATTGGACATTGAAAGACGTGAAGCTATTGGAGAATGCATGAAGTTAAATCTTTTTTATAAACCCCCATTTGGATTCAAGGCTGTTGCTAAAGAGGCCAAATTATTTATTCCAGCAAAGGAATATCCTGGCTATAACTTTATCGGTTTGATTCTGGGACCTCGTGGAAACACTCAAAAACGAATGGAAGCAGAAACAGGAGGCCATCAATGAAGACTAAGGTCTCGATAGACACTTCTTCACGTCGTTGAAGGAATCAGCCCAGAAGGCAAAGGAGTGGTTTTGGACTCCGAGCGAGAAAGAACTCGCGGAGATAGAGAGGAGAAGGCGTTTGCTTGAAGCTAAGGAGAGCAACGATGGTTGAGGCCAGGGATTGCATATTGAATGAAGTTGCAATTGTTGCAGGTTTATTTTTTTTCGGCTTACCAACAGTGTTTGGCATGTCCATCCCGTATTTCTGTTTACAGGACAGAATGCTCATGTAAAGGATTGATGGAAGGCTACGAAGGGCTAGTTCCAATTTTTAGGAGTGGAGCAGAATGTTTTGAGCTTGTTGGTGATTCAGCATAGCTTCCATTCAGTGAAATTTATATTAAACTGTTTGACAGAGACACCTTTACAGCAGATGATCCTCTGGGGGCTGCTGTGGTTCCATTGAACAAAGTGTTTGTGAAAGGATTTTTAACTGCCAATCTCTTACAAAGTACTCGGGAAACAAGGACAATCACAGGGAGAAGTCCAAACAGGCTTTAAATTTGATGTCCAAGGTGGAGTTTTAAGACAAATTCAGTGCCTTTGACTACAAAGTTTGGTCTCACAATTGAAGATGTGCTTTCTCTTTCTGCTATCAAGGCTGCTTATTGTTCCACAGGATTTGTTGAATCAATGATTTAAAGAGTTCCAAGAGAAGCTTCATAGGGATTCAGACTACATGAAAAATTCGTTGATATGAGTCTTTGTCTTTGTCAAGACGTTTATTGAAGATGCTCCTAATCAGATGTAGCTGATTGTATGTCTCATATTATCTGAAATTGAGCTTTCAAATTGAATCTTATATCGCTAGATTGATCTTCTATCTTGAAATTTATCAACGTCTTCTGTAGACGCGACTTTGCTTTCGAAAACCCTTCGACACCGGCCTAGAGGAAACTAGAGAGGAACCGCAAATAGGACATGCATGATATCCTGATGTGGTTAAACCTGAACAAACAAGTGAATTAATAAAACGCAATTGATTCAAGTCTTGAATTTCAAATATAGAGTTATATACATGTACGTGAACACTCTCCGTATCATGGAAAGTCATGCATGGTCCACAATAACATGGCCTTCAATGTGAAATCTCTAGAGGATGCAGATGCAGTTGTATCTTGCACCTCAATACCCTTCCATAACATTTCTAACTCTTCAATCAAAGGCTCTAAGTAAATGTCCATGTTTTTTACCTTGTGCTTTCTAAGAATCAGAAGGGAAAACATTACATGTCCCTTTTTAATTGCCATGGATGGAGGAATATTATAGTTCACCAATACCACTGGCCATACACTGTATGATGTGCTTTTGATGCCAAATGGATTGATTCCATCCATACCTAAACCAAATCTCAAATTTCTTGGCTCTTCTTTGAAAATGGGCCACAAATTATCTATATGTTGCCATGCGGGTGTGTCTGCAGGGATCCTCCATTTTCCATCACTTGAACGATGACTCGCATGCCATGACATGAGCTTTTCAGTAGACTTACACTTGAACATAAGTTTTATATGTGGAACAATCAGAAAATATCACAAAACCTTATGAGACACATCCATTGACTTCATCTCCACTTCGTAACTTGATTCGCCACAAACAGGACACTCTCGTGCGAACTCATGAATCCCACGAAATAAGACACAATCATTGACACATGCATGGATCTTGACATAATCGAGGCCTCCCAGAGATGTCAAGTAATGTCTTTCTTGCTCTCTCTTAGTTGGCAATTTGTTTCCTTTTGGAAGCATTTGTGATAATAACCTACATATATTTTTAAAAGTGAGTTAAAAAACCACCAACATATATTTCTTTCTGATTTCAAAATAGAATAATTAATATTATGATTCATAAGCCAAACTGAATTGATACCTACTTCAATAACGCATCCAAACTGACATTACTCCATCCATAAATTGTTTGCAAGTTCAGTATCTCGAGGGACGCATGATGAATGGAGTATGTACAACCTTCATACAACGGAGTAGATGATACTACGTATAGTGGATCATCTGGCTTCATAGAGTGACCTTCTCACTGAACCGGTTGTGAAAATAGATGGTGTACCATGTTGTCCAAAATCTCATCCTCTACGACTTGATGCGGCATTTCATGAGGGCTACTATCATGGTCCTCAGTCTCCACTCTTCTTGAAGACTCTGCCTTCCTGCGTCGATGTTTTGCAGCCTCTTGACGCTCGGGAGGGAGCATCTGAGGATGTGGCGCAGCATCCTGCTCAACCACAAAAGGGAGTTTCATGTACGTTGATATATATTGAGTAATATAGACTAGCAATCTTAGTATTTTAAAAAGACAATGAATATTGGTGATTTTTCTCGGTTCCATTCTCCATACAAGCTAAGGTGTGACATTGCAATTCAACGTGCTCGAAAAATACACCCTCGACAACGATCACACATGCATTTAATTTTTCATCGTAGCCATGCATCTCGATTATGAAGACGTAATGTTTCATCCTCACTTGAGGATGTGCTCATTGACTCATCAGCATGCACCGCACTAGGTGATGACGACGACATGATTAAACCTAATTCATGACAACATCAAAATATTTGTCATTCATATGTTTACATAAAAACTTCAAGCTAGCCTATTAATTATCCTAAGATCTCAATTTTAAATACACAAAACTCATCATAAATACATTAAAACTTATGATAAGAATTCACTATAAAAAATTATCTTAAAAACAAAAAATATGATAAAACTTAAATGCGCGTCTATATCTGTGTTTACGTACGCATCTAAATTAGCGTCTATTTGGGCATCTACGTTCGCGTCTATATGTGCATTTACGTAAACTTAGACACGCATATACACGCCAAAATAGACGCACATGTCAAAATTCAAAACATACTTAAATCATTTCTTTTTAAACTGCGCCAGTCCTTTCTTGCGTTTTTTGCGGTTCTGAAGCTCGAGTTTAGCCGACATGCAGTCTCTTCATGCCTCACCTCCTCATGACTCACCTCTTCTTTCATTTCAAACACACAAGAAGGAAAAAAGGAAAGCCAAGGAGATGAAGAAAGAGAAAACAAGAGAGAGGAGAACAAGAGGAAGAAGAAGCAGCAAGCAAGCATCAAGGGAGAGTAACTTACCAAGGAGAGGAAGAAGGAGAAGGAAGAAGCGCTACCACCCACCACACAAAACACCCAAGGTGAGTCCTCTTTCTCTCTCTCTCTCTCTCTCTCTCTCTCTCTCTCTCTCTCTCTGTATTAGGATTTGTGTATTAGGATTTCTGATTCCATTAAGTATTGCATTTTGTAAATCATGAATGGCGGTCAGTCGGACTGAAATCAGCTGACTGAGCGCGTCTGGCAGTGCATCTACATTTCAGTGTAGACGAAGGAATAGAAGCAAAGTAATATTTTCTCTCATTGCATCTGAGGCCGCGTCTCCTGGCGCGTATACTCTGTAGCCTACACGTGATGATACACGCACGTGACAGAAGCATTGACCTAGAAACCGCGTCTGATAGCGCATCTATACTGCATCTCGGATGCGGATATAGACGTGCTCTGGACAGAGGGTTGACTTTAGGGACGTGTCTGAGAGCGCGTCTATCCTACAATTTAGATGCGGTTATACACGCGCCAATGCCAGCTCTGATAAAACACAATTTTCATTGCTTAAACAATATATTTTTGCAATGATGAATGTGACCAATCCCATGTTTGTGTTTATCAATTTTCTTGTTTATGAGAAGCATTAGCACTTCAGTTTTATGCTCAATGTCTAAAGAAAGCTAGATTATTAGCACTTTCAAGTGCCATGAGAATCCATGTATTTTTTCTATGTGTGAGCATCAAAAGCCTTCTCTTACGTAATGATTCTAGGCTCACTGAATGATTTTTCATCATTAACGTTGGATTGGATCAATGATTATGACTCTTTGAAAATGTTTAGGTGTGGATGAAGGTAATATATGATTTTTTGTATGCAAACAAATTTGTCTTTTTCCTGTGTTTTTTTTACAGATGTCGTATCTTGGTTCATCTAGTAATGACCTGGATTCAGATCGCATGAATGATACATTGGCCTTGTTTGGCATGGGGGTCAATGCATTTTTTGGAGGTTTTCCTAGTAGGGAAGACTTCATGGGAGAGATGACCAGACACCTTGGCCACTCTCCCACAGCAAACGAGGTATTCAGCGTCATGTCTGGAATGCCTCTGATGCCTTTGCCTAGCACTACTTCCCAAACTCCAATTGCAGGTACTCCACGTGCAGCACCTGTACATGCATCGGCTGAAGCACAAGTGTTAGCCGACGCACGTGCATCTGCAGAAGCACATGCATCCAGCGAGGTAGAGGGTAGTCGACAGAGAGGGAGGAGGGAGAGTCAAGGGGGAGGACGAGACTTGTGTGGGGGTTGCCTAGGAGGTGGCGAGCGATCACCCTCACCAGTAGATTATGTAGAGGAGTCTGTACGCCAATACTATAGAGTTACAGATACTGGTGGCATCTTCCATGATGATGAGGGAAGGGATGTAATGGCGTACATGAGGAGCATCGTGCATGCGATGCATAAAGATTGTTTCGTCTACTTCAAAAATCAAAAAAGCGGCTTGTGGCAGGAGGTGTTGAGGGAAGTCCATAGGAGATACCCAAATCTTGAGGGTCAGCGATTCTCGGATGATTGGAGACGCACAAAAGTGAGGGATTTGCTTCACAACAAAAGATCCCACCTCATGACACGCGCCAAGGACTCACTGCGGAGGCAGGAGGAGGGGCGTGGAGCCTATAGCCAACCACCTATGTGCCACCGCATAGAGTGGAAAAAAGCCAAGAAGAAAGCAGCAGAGAAAGTGAAGAGTCGCCAACACGCAGAGGCGCGACGGATCCAAATGGAAACCATGGAATCGTCGCATTACGGATTGGGCGGCAGAGAGTCGTGGGAGGCGGAGTTTGTAAGGATATTTTGATTTCTAGTTTTTTTAAATTTATATTTCTTTCAATTATTTATATAATGTGATCTAATATATTGTGTCTCATAATTGTTTGTATATATTATGATTGTTTTGCAGACTACTATCGTTGGTAGGATACCTACTCCTAGAGAGGTAGGTTACCATCGAGGCCATAACCGTGCAGCCACATGGCTTCACTTCTATGAGGAGTGTCTCATCACTGAGGACCAATACAACTGGGCTATGAGGATTCGACAGCCAGAGGAGGTATATTTTTCTTACTTTCCTATTAAAAGTATAGCTAATTATAACATTTTCTCCACCATGTTTACGTAAGCAACCTTGTTCTTTTGTGTGTGTAGGCGAACCCGGATGTGGAGCAAAGCGAGGAGGGGGATAGCAACGCTAGTAGCCATGGTGGTGCTAGCGAAGATGTTTTTCTTCAGATTCGTAGAGGAGCACCATACCTCCTCTATGGCCTTGTTTTCTTATATATATATTATCCATCTTTGAGCCTACTGCTTGCAGCCATGCTTTAGGTCACAAGCACTTAAACTCCCCATGTAAATGCTTTTGATCTATAATGAATACATGGACTTTTATTTTCAATTCTCGTGCTTTTAGATCCATTGTCTTTTTTCCAAATGCACAATCTGATGTATGGGAGGGAAAAAAAAAAACCAGAGACCATGTGGTTACACCCGCTAGATAATTCAAATTTAAAAATGAAATTAAATATCTTTTTTTAAAAATGAGATTTTTTGTTTTCCATTCGCGTCTATGAGTGCTTGTAAAAGCGCGTCTACAGGCGTCTAATTTGCCACATAGACGCGCTGGTAGACGCACATAATAAATTAAATAAATAACAATTTTGGTTTTTTTTTGCACTTATATTCACACGTGTATATGTGCATCTATTGGGCATCTATTTTTGCGTGTAAATTCCTTTATACATGCGATAATAGACACGAGGCTATAGACGCGCAAATAGACGGGCTGATAGAAGCGCCCGTAAGATTTTCTCTATATTCAAAAATCGCGTCTAAGAGGCCTTTTTGTTGTAGTGTTGGATATCCACAACCACTAGTTTCTCACAAGCTCACACCTAATCAAACACTTGGTAACTTTTGTAGAAATCTTGACAAAATGAAACATTGATTAATTACTAGAATTGAGCTAGATCTAAGTAAGCACCTTTTTTTCATATTCTACAAGTAAATTTGGATCCTTGATTCCACACATTAAGCCAAACTATGCATAGGCTAAATGGTATTTACCACATCGTAGGTTATCATCCTGTTGTGCATCCACTTGTGAAAAACTTGGGAAGAAGGACGTGAGTTAGATGTTTTGAGTGGTTGAAGCCAGTATCACTATCAATATGTTTTGGGTTTCTAAGTACAGTAGCATATACAATTGTTTATATCTTGTATGGTGGATGAACAAAGAGCAAGAGGTGCCCATGCCTATGTCAAAGCCTCATATGCACTTTGACAATGGTTTTGGGATACTCTTTATGGTTGGAGGAGTTGGGGCAATGACATAAAATGGATTGAATGACATTAAATCACAACATCTTCTCGGTGATGGGGGTAAGCTAATGTTTCATTCGCTATTCACTCTACCATCTCGAGTATTGGGCTGTTTAATGGTACTCCGCCATGCGTGGTGAATGGGTGCCACCCATTGATACATTGGACGTCAATTACAAGAAGGTATACATCTTGCAAGGTGTTTACATGGATGGGTGAATAAACTTTTGTGGGTTTAATGCAAACGTTTAGGTAAAGAAAGACTATTGTTAGTCTTAGAGGCTTTAATGTGCATGGAGAAAAACAATTTAAACAGAAGAGCGGTGATTTAAGGTAAGGCCGAGGAGGCTATTATCGAAAAGCAGGCGGTCGATAGCTGCTACAGTTGGGGGTGAAAATCAATGCAAGTCAGTGTTTTCTTTGCATGGAGTCTCTGTGGATCGAATGGATAGCTAATCCTCATTAGTACGTAGAGATAAATCAATATGGAAGTTTACTCGACGTGGGAGAGAGAAAAAAGTGATGTTCCATGAGGGTTGTAGCAGCTTCAAGCTTCTTATGGTACTGATTCTTCCAAGGCCATAAATTATACGACGTTAGCTAAAGAGTCTAGCATATGACAATATCCATGATTCCGTTTACTCATGCCATTGATTCTGTGATAGCTTTGTGAAGATAACAGTGTTCGGTGTGTAAAAGAGAAAGGAGCCTCTTCGTATAGTGGCATGACAGGGCAGCAGACTGTGATAGCTTTTGTGAAAATAACAATGATTCAGTGTGCAAAAGCCTGAAAGGAGCCTCTTCGTATACTGGCATGACAGGGCAGACCCACAAGTCTATAGTGTAGTCGAAGGTGACAGAAGCGTGTAGCTACAAAGTGCATAATTGAAGAAGGCTTTTTTCTACTTGGCAACTTTTACTGATTGGTATGGCGGTGGACAGAAGCGCAGATTTCCTGGGGATTAAAGTGTTGGTGGTGCAGAGGCTGAGGAATATAGTTGGAGGAGGTCATCATCACACAGAAAGCTCCTTTCTTGATTCTTACTTGTGAGTCGTCACCTGATTAATGGGGGATGAGGACAGAGCCTGCACTCGATTGGAGGAGAGGTTTTTGTCATTTTAATAGCACCCTACGACTACTTTTAATCGGGAAGAATTAGAGACTCTGAAGAGGGGAGGCCATCATCATGTTTATCCTGCAAAGGAGGAAAAGCATCGTTTGAAGACAGGGATGACAGGCCGGAGAGTGAACCAGAAATTTGCGTTTGATGACAGTAATTGCAGTTTGATGACAGTAATTGCAGTATTTGGGAAAAAGACAATGTATCTTACGGGCACGAGAATTGAAAATAAAAGTCCATGTATTCATTATATATCAAAGCATTTACAAGGGAGGTTTAAGTGCTTGCAACCTAAAGCGTGGCCGCAAGCAGTAGGCTCAAAGAGATATCATACATATACAAGAAAAGAATGCCTCATGAGGAGGTATGGTGCTCCTCTACGAATCTGAAGAGGAAACATCCTCACTAGTACCACCATGGCTACTAGCGTCGTTATCCCCCTCCTCGCTATGCTCCACATCCGGGTTCGCCTACATACACAAAAGATCAGGGTTGCTTACATAGACAAGGTGGAGAAAAAGTTACAATTAGTTATACTTTTAATAGAAAAGTAAGAAAAACATATCTCCTCTGGCTGTCGAATCCTCATGGCCCGGTTGTATTGGTCCTCAGTGATGAGACCCTCCTCATAAAAGTGAAGCCATGTCGCTGCATGGTTATGGCCTCGATGGTAACCTACCTCTCTAGGAGTAGGTGTCCTACTAACGATGGTAGTCTGCAAAACATTTAGAGATATACAAACAATTATGAGTCACAATATATTAGAATAAAATATATAAAGAATTGAAAGAAATATAAATTTAAAAAAAATAGAAATCAAAATATACTTACAAACTCTGCCTCCCACGACTCTCTACCGCCCGATCCGTAATGCGATGATCCCATTGTTTCCATTTGGATCCGTCGCGCCTCCGCGTGCTAGCGACTCTTCACTTTCTCAGCTGCTTTCTTCTTGGCTTTCTTCCACTCTATGCGGTGGCACATAGGTGGTTGGCTATAGGTTCCATGCCCCTTCTCCAGCCTCCGCAGTGAGTCCCTGGCCTGTGTCATGAGGTGGGATATTTTGTTGTGAAGCATATCCCTCACTTTTGTACATCCCCAATCATCCGAGAATTGCTAACCCTTAGGATTTGGGTACCTCCTATGGATTGCCCTCAACACCTCCTGCCACAAGCAGCTTTTCTGATTTTTGAAGGCAACGAAACAATCTTTATACGTCGCATGCATGACACTCCTCATGTACACCATTACATCCCTTCCCTCATCATCATGAAAGATGCCACCAGCATCTGTAACTCTATAGTACTGGCGTACAACCTCCTCTACGTGATCTACTAGTGAGGGTGATCGTCACCACCTCCTAGGCAACCCCCACACAAGCCTCGTCCTCCCCCTCGACTCTCCCTCCTCCCTCTCTGTCAACTGCTCTCTGCCTCGCTGGACGCACGAGCTTCTGCAGATGCACGTGCTTTTGGAGATGCTTGTGCTTCAGCTGATGCACATGGAGCATGTGGAGTACCTGCAAATGGAGTACCTGCATATGGAGTACCTGTATGTGGAGTACCTGCATGTGGAGTCTGGGAAGTAGTGCCAGGCAAAGACGCCAGAGGCGTCCCAGACATGACACTGAACACCTCATCCGCTGTGGGAGAGAGGCCAAGGTGTCTGGTCATCTCTCCCATGAAGTCTTCCCTACTAGGAAAACCTCCAAAAAATGCATTGACCCCCTACCAAAGGAGGCCAATGTATCATTCATGCGATCCACATCTGGGTCATTGCTAGATGAACCAAGATATGACATCTGCAAAAAAAACACAGGAAAAAGACAAATTTATTTGCATACAAAAAATCATATATTACCTATATTTTCAAAGAGCTTTCTCTAGATATTCAGCATAACACTTAAGTGCTAATGCTTCTCTTAAACAAGAAAACTGATAAACACAAACATGGGATTGGTCACATTCATCATTGCAAAAATATATTGTTTGCTATCAGAACTGGGAGACCTGGTGCGTGTATCCCCGCGTCTACATTGCAGGTTAGATACGCTCTCAGACGTACTCCAAAGTGAACCTTCTGTCCAGCGCGTCTATCTGTGCATCTAACATGCAGCACAAACACGCTATCAGACGCGCATTCCAGGTCAATGCGCGTGTATAATCGTGTGTAGACTATAGGTCAACCTTCTGTGTAGCGCGTGTATCATCGCGTGTACACTACAAAGTACACGCACTCTAAGACGCGCCCTCAGACGCTCTGAGAGGAAACATTTTTCGCGTCTATGTCTGCGTCTACACTAAGATGTAGATGCGCTATCAGACGTGCCCGGTCGGCCAATTTTAGGCCGATGACCGCCATTGATGATTTACAAAATGCAATACATAATGGAATCACAAATCCTAAATAAACAGACAGAGCAGAGAGAGGAAGAGAGAAACAAAGAGAGAGAGAGAGAGAGAGAGAGAGAGAGAGAGAGAGAGAGAGACTCACCTTAGGTGTTTGGTGTGGCGGGTGGTGACGCTTTTTCCTTCTCCTTCTTCCTCTCCGTGGTAAGCTACCCTCCCTTGATGCTTGTTTGCTTGCTTGCTGCTTCTTCTTGTTCTCCTCTTTCTTGTTCTCTCTTTCTTCCTCTCCTTGGCTTTCCTTTTTCCCTTCTTGTGTGTTTGAAATGAAAGAAGAGGTGAGTCATGAGGAGGTGAGGCATGAAGAGACTAGGTGAGGCATGAAGAGACTGCATGTCGGCTAAACTCAAGCTTCAGAACCACAAAAAAAGCAGGAAAGGAAACGCGCAGTTTGAAAAGAAATAATTTAAGTATGGTTTGAATTTTGACATGTGTGTCTATTTTCGCGTGTATATGTGCGTCTATTGTTCAGATAGACGCGAGTATAGACGCGAATATAGACGCGTAGTTAAACGCGGATATAGACATGCATTTGGGCTACGACGAAAAATTAAATGCATGTGTGATCGTTGTCGAGGGTGTATTTTTCAAGCACGTCAAATTGCAATGTCACACCTCAGCTTGTATGGAGAATGGGACCGAGAAAAATCACCGGTATTCATTGTCACTACAACAGAAACGAGGCATAGACACGCATGTTAGACGCGCAAAGTCGGGCGCATCTATCAGAGCGTCTATAAATGCATGTAAATCTGTGTGTAAATAGACGTGAATTTTGCGTCTATATATCCGCGCAAGTAGACGCTAATATAGATGCACCAGCAGACACACAATTATTTAACCACCTAAAATTAGCAATTCACATAATTGAAAAACCAAAGTTAATAATTATTTAACCACCTGAAATTGATTCTTGAGCATGTACATGTGTGCATGATAAAAACCATAGAATAAAGAATACACATTGAATCATTGAATTAAAAAAATAGAGTTAATGATTACTTTTTCATTCCTCTCTAATGAATGGCAGTTCCTCCAGTTTTGACAAGCCTGATATAAGTAATTAGCGGCAAGCAACAGAAACCTTACAATTAGTAGCAAGCATTGCAATATGTATCTCGTAATTTCTCTATGTACTTGAAGATGATAAAAGATACTTCCTTTTTATTATGGAAAATTCAATCCTTGCTTTAAAATTGACTATTGATTATTGAGTATGCACGTGTGCGCATGATAAAAAACATAGAATTAGGAATACACATTGAATCAATAAGCAAATTAAGTATGTTACAGTGAATGATCCATCTCATCTTCAATGAGATCAGCCCTTGCTAAACTATCTACTTCTAGGTCTATGTTACCAAGAGGTAACAAAACAAATAAGTCTATCCCACTATCAGATGTGTTGCTATATTGCTCAATAACTTCATCAATATTATCGACAATCACATTATTGTCTTCTTCTACATTTCCTTGAACATCCTCGCGTCGTTCATCTTGTACTATATCACGCATATCATCCATTATGGTGTCATCATGCACATCATCATTAATTGTTGGATTGTCATCTGCTCTCTCCATGTCAGTAATATTACCATATATTGGTTTTGAACGATTAGATATAGGGATGACATACCACCATCGGTTATTGTTTACCATTGAATGATACACAACCTATATTTGAAAAAAAAAAGCAAAAAACTTAAGTACTTATTATATTGTGTATATATATCACATGTATACATATAAAAAATTTAGCCTTTGCATATATACCTACTCGCATTGTTGAGGTAGTACTAATGTGTCATTCTTGTTTTGGTGAAATTTTGTAGAGTCAATGATTACAAAACCACTTGGATGACGTCTGATTGTGCAATGCTCACCATTTGTTACTACTTCTTTAAACCACTTCACATCCAGTACATATATGAAGAATCGTCTGAAGTCAAGCTTCAGAATATCTTCGATCAAGCCACAATAACCTTCCATGGTACCATTGGTAGCCTCGAAGTGAGCAAGGACACCATAATCTTGGATATTTCTCTTTTCATCTATACATTGAGTTTGAAGATGTTTACCCTCACACCAAAGTGCATTGAATAATGTGCACTAGTAGTAAAAGATAAAAGATCAAACATGTCAATTATTTATATAAAATAAAACTTATCGAAACAAATTAATTGATAGTATGTCTCACCTTTGATAAGCAACCTCATGCGTATTCCCACTCTTATTGAGATATATTAATTTCCTCCTCTTTTTCCATTCTATCCATTTCCTCATGTAACCAATCTATGTCAATATGACATGGGAACGCATTTAGATGATCTGGAAATGAGACATTACGTCCATATCTAGTGCGAAATACTTGTCTTTCGCTTTTTCTTATTGCCCTTGCTTCATTATATAGTGTCACCCATTTGCTCATAACATCACTATTGAGCACACAAAAACTATTTAACTTACGAAGTTCTTCTTTTGTTAGCACTTTACTCATTCCTTTTCCTTGAGGTACTATAGAGGTCATCCTCAAGTCTTCATCATCTTTCCATAGTCGTGGTTGAGAGGGATCCACTTTAGCAAGATATTCAGAGATATAAACAAGGGATGATTGCACTAACCAACCATCATCCATGCTTCCCTCAAGCCGTGCTTTTTGCCTCACAAAATCTTTCAAGGTTGAAGCGCTCAAGAAAAAACATCCACCTTACATGAACTGCCCCACAAAGTGCAATCTCATCAATCAAATGTACGAGTAAATATAATTGAGTAGTCAAAATGGATCAAGGAAAAATTTTCTCCACCAAACAAACCACCTCAACAGATAATACTCGAGCATGTTGCAATGTGTTTGGATTAATTTCCTTCGAGCTCACGTATCTGTCAAGATGTATTTGAGAATTGTTTATTTTTGTGTAGAAATTCAAAGATATATAATGAAAAAATACAATGTATACACATCTCACAAGCTCTCCCATCTTGTAAATGATATCACGTACATCTTTGGAGGCACAATGGGATATGCTAGTAGGAAGTACGGACTGAATATAAACAATATTCATAGATCAAATGATTAGTTGAGGAAAAAGTCATCATACCCCAAAGTTTACACATAGTTACTTCACTAATTACTATATTCATGGTTAGAGATACCCTTACTTGAATCATTTTGTGCCAATCGTGGGACTTCAAACCAGATAGTTGCTCCACACCTCTTTTCTTTTTCTTTATGAAGGCTCCCTTGAGACATCTCATACATCTTGTGGGTGTTCGAAAGCTATATATCTTTTCCTTCACTATTTTTTCCTCGTTCCTTGACAATATCCAAGGTGCATGGGGTAGCTCAATCTTTCCTTTGGGTCCAATGCTTGGCCAGGCTCATCTCATGCGACCAATGTTACGTAAATCCTCCCTTACATTAATTGAATCGCGAGCCCCTATCAAGTGATCCCATAATGTAGATACAACATTTTTGAATATGTACATGGGGTTCAATAGGTGATTGATCTTGAGTTCACTCCAGTATGGAAGATGATGCTATATATAGTGGATCATCTGGCTTCATAGAGTGACCTTCTCCCTGAACCGGTTGCGAAAATAGATGGTGTACCATGTTGTCCAAAATCTCATCCTCTACGACCTGATGGGGCATTTCATGAGCGCTACTATCATGGTCGTGAGTCTCTACTCTTCTTGAAGACTCTGCCTCCTCGCGTCGACGTTTTGCAGCCTCTCGACGCCCAAGAGGGAGCATCTGAGGATGTGGCACTGCATCCTGCTCAACCACAAAAGGGAGTTTCATGTACGTTGATATATAATTCCCGTAACATAGACATGCAATCTTAGTGGTAAAAAAAAACTATGAATACCAGTGATTTTTCTCGGTCCCATTCTCCATACAAGCTGAGGTGTGACATTGCAATTCGACGTGCTCGAAAAATACACCCTCGACAATGATCACACATGCATTTAATTTTTCATCGTAGCCATGCATCTCGATTATGAAGACGCAATGTTTCATCCTCACTTGAGGATGTGCTCATTGACTCACCAGCTTGCACCGCACTAGGTGATGACGACGTCGACATGATTAAACCTAATTCATGACAACATCAAAATATTTGTCATTTATATGTTTACATAAGATCTTAATTTTAAATACACAAAAATCATCATAAATACATTAAAACTTATGATAAGAATTCACTATCAAAACTTATCTTAAAAACAAAAAATTATGATATAAATCCCAAATGCGTGTCTATATCTGCGTTTAACTACGCGTCTATACTCGCGTGTACCTGAACAATAGACGTGATTATACACGTGAAAATAGACGCACACGTCAAAATTCAAACCATACTTAAATAATTTCTTTTCAAACTACGCCTTTTCTTTCCTGTGTTTTTTGCGGTTCTGAAGCTTGAGTTTAGCCGACATACAGTCTCTTCATGCCTCACCTAGTCTCTTCATGCCTCGCCTCCTCATGACTCGCCTCTTCTTTCATTTCAAACACACAAGAAGGGAAAAAGGAAAGCCAAGGAGAGGAAGAAAGAGAGAACAAGAAAGAGGAGAACAAGAAGAAGCAGCAAGTAAGCAAACAAGCATCAAGGGAGGGTAACTTACCAAGGAGAGGAAGAAGGAGAAGGAGAAGCGCCACCACCCGCCACACCAAACACCCAAGGTGACTCTCTCTCTCTCTCTCTCTCTCTCTCTCTCTCTCTCTTGCTCTCTCTCTCTCTCTCTCTCTCTCTCTCTTTGTTTCTCTCTTCCTCTCTCTGCTCTGTCTGTGTATTTAGGATTTGTGATTCCATTATGTATTGCATTTTGTAAATCATCAATGGCGGCCGTCGGCCTAAAATCGGCCGACCGAGCACGTCTGCTAGCGCATCTACATCTCAATGTAGACACAGACATAGATGCTAAAAATCTTTTTCTCTCAGAGCGTCTGAGGGCATCTTAGAGCGCGTGTGCTGGCGCGTGTGCTCTACAGTGTACATGCGATGATACACGCGCTGCATAAAAGGTTGACTTGCAGTCTACACGCGGGGATACACGCGCATTGACCTGGGAGGCGCGTCTGACAGCGCGTCTGTGCTGCATGTTAGATGCGCAAATAGACGCGCTGGACAGAAATTGACCTGGGATGCGCGTCTGGCAGCGCGTCTTTGCTGCATGTTAGATGCGCAGATAGACGCACTGGACAGAAGGTTCACTCTGGACCGCGTCTGAGAGCGCGTCTAACCTGCAATGTAGACACGAGGACGCGCCAGGTCTCCCAGTTCTAATATTAAACAATATATTTTTGCAATGATGAATGTGACCAATCCCATATTTGTGTTTATCAGTTTTCTTGTTTAAGAGAAGAATTAGTACTTAAGTGTTATGCTCAATGTCTAAAGAAAGCTCTTTGAAAATGTAGGTAATATATGATTTTTTGTATGCAAATAAATTTGTCTTTTTCTTGTGTTTTTTTTACAGATGTCGTATCCTGGTTCATCTAGCAATGACGCAGATGTGGATCGCATGAATGAAACATTGGCCTCCTTTGGCAGGGGAGTCAATGCATTTTTTGGAGGTTTTCCTAGTAGGGAAGACTTCATGGGAGAGATGACCAGACACCTTGACCGCTCTCCCACAACGGACGAGGTGTTCAGTGTCATGTCTGGGATGCCTCTGGCGTCTTTGCCTGGCACTACTTCCCAGACTCCACATGCAGGTACTCCACATATAGGTACTCCATATGCAGGTACTCCACATACAGGTACTCCATATGCAGGTACTCCATTTGCAAGTACTCCACGTGCTCCACGTGCATCGGCTGAAGCACAAGCATCTCCAAAAGCACGTGCATCTGCAGAAGCTCGTGCGTCCAACGAGGCAGAGGGCAGTTGACAGAGAGGGAGGAGGGAGAGTCAAGGGGGAGGACGAGGCTTGTGTGGGGGTTGCCTAGGAGGTGGCGAGTGATCACCCTCACTAGTAGATCATGTAGAGGAGGTTGTACGCCAGTACTATAGAGTTACAAATGCTGGTGGCATCTTTCATGATGATGAGGAAAGGGATGTAATGGCACACATGAGGAGCGTTATGCATGCGACGTATAAAGATTGTTTCATTGCCTTCAAAAATAAAAAAAGTGGCTTGTGGCAGGAGTTGTTGAGGGCAGTCTATAGGAGGTACCCAAATCCTGAGGGTCAGCGATTCTCGGATGATTGGGGACATACAAAAGTGAGGGATATGCTTCACAACAAAAGATCCGACCTCATGACATGGGCCAGGGACTCACTGTGAAGACTGGAGAAGGGGCGTGGAGCCTACAGCCAACCACCTATGTGCCACCGCATAGAGTGGAAGAAAGCCAAGAAGAAAGCAGCTGAGAAAGTGAACAGTTGCCAGCACGCAGAGGTGCGACGGATCCAAATGGAAACCATGGGATCGTCGCATTATGGATGGGGCGGCAGAGAGTCGTGGGAGGTAGAGTTTGTAAGTATATTTTGATTTTTAGTTTTTTTAAATTTACATTTCTTTCAATTCTTTATATATTTTAGTCTAATATATTGTGACGTCTAATTGTTTGTATATCTCTAAATGTTTTACAGACTACCGTCGTTGGTAGGACACTTACCCCTAGAGAGGTAGGTTACCATCGAGGCCATAATCGCGTAGTGACATGACTTCACTTTTATGAGGAGGGTCTCATCACTGAGGACCAATACAACCGGGCCATGAGGATTTGACAGCCAGAGGAGGTATGTTTTTCTCACTTTCCTATTAAAAGTATAACTAATTATAACTTTTTTTCCACCTTGTCTATGTAAGCAACCCTGATCTTTTGTGTATGTAGGCGAACCCGGATGTGGAGCATAGCGAGGAGGGGGATAGCGATGCTAGTAGCCATGGTGGTACTAGCGAGGATGTTTCCTCTTCAGATTCGTAGAGGAGCACCATACATTCTCATGAGGCCTTCTTTTCTTGTGTATGTATGATATCTCTTTGAGCCTACTGCTTGCCACCACGCTTTAGGTCGCAAGAACTCAAAACTTCCCTTGTAAATGCTTTGATATATAATGAATACATGGACTTTTACTTTCAATTCTCGTGCCCGTAAGATACATTGTCTTTTTCCCAAATACACAATCTGATGTATGGGTGCAACCACATGCTCTCTGGCTTTTTTTTTCCAGTTCTGTTTTGCGCGTCTATCAGCCCGTCTAAATTGCAGATAATTCGTGTTTATTCGCGCGTCTATAATGCAAACTACACGCACTTATACATATGCCTCATAATTCAAATTAAAAAAGAAATTAAATATCTTTTTTTTAAAGGACATTTTTTGTTTTCCGTTCGCGTCTATCAGTGCTTGTAAAAGAGCATCTACCAGCTTGTCTATATGCGCGTGTATATGTGCGTCTATTGTGCGTCTATTTGTGTGTGTAAATTCGTTGATACATGCGATTATAGACGCGGAATGATAGACGCGCAAATAGACGGGCGGATAGACGCGCCCGTAAGTTTTTCTCTGTATTCAAAAATCGCGTTTAAATGTGTGTCTATGAGGCCTTTTTGTTGTAGTGTGTTTTTTTTTTACCACTAAGATTGCATGTCTATGTTACATGAATTATATATCAACATACATGAAACTCCCTTTTGTGGTTGAGTAGGATGCGGTGCCACATCCTCATATGCTCTCTCCCGAGCATCGAGAGGTTGCAAAACGTCGACGTGAGGAGGCAGAGTCTTCAAGAAGAGTAGAGACTGACGACCATGATAGTAGCTCTCATGAAATGCCCCATCAAGTCGTAGAGGATGAGATTTTGGACAACATGGTACACCATCTATTTTTGCAACCGGTTCAGGGAGAAGGTCACTCTACGAAGCCAGATGATCCACTATATGTAGCATCATCTACTCCGTTGTATGAAGGTTGTACATACTCCGTTCTTCGTGCGTCCCTCGAGATACTTAACTTGCAAACAATTTATGGATGGAGTAATGTCAGTTTGGATACGTTATTGAAGCAGGTATCAATTCAGTTTGGCTTATATATGAATCGTAATATTAATTGTTAATTATATTTTGAAATCAAACAGAAATATATGTTGGTGGTTTTTTAACTCACTTTTAAAAATATATGTAGGTTATTATCACAAATGCTTCCAAAAGGAAACAAATTGCCAACTAAGAGAGAGCAAGCAAGACATTACTTGACATCTCTGGGAGGCCTTGATTATGTCAAGATCCATGCATGTGTCAATGATTGTGTCTTATTTTGTGGGATTCATGAGTTCGCACGAGAGTGTCCTGTTTGTGGCGAATCAAGATACGAAGTGGAGATGAAGTCAATGGATGTGCCTCATACATTTTCGAATTGTTCCACGTATAAAACTTATGTTCAAGTGTAAGTATATTTGAAAGCTCATGTCATGGCATGCTAGTCATCGTTCAAGTGATGGAAAATGGAGGATCCGTGCAGACACACCCGCATGGCAACATATAGATAATTTGTGGCCCGTTTTCAAAGAAGAGCCAAGAAATTTGCGATTTGGTTTAGGTATGGATGGAATCAATCCATTTGGCATCAAAAGCACATCATATAGTGTATGGCTAGTGGTATTGGTGAACTATAATATTCCTCCATCCATGGCAATTAAAAAGGGACATGTAATGTTGCCCCTTCTAATTCTTGGAAAGCACAAGGTAAAAAACATGGACATTTACTTAGAGCCTTTAATTGAAGAGTTAGAAATGTTATGGGAAGGTATTGAGGTGCAAGATACAAGGGCATCTGCATCCTCTAGAGATTTCACATTGAAGGCCATGTTGTTGTGGACCATGCACGACTTTCCAGGATACGGAGAGTGTTCAGGTACATGTATATAACTCTATATTTGAAATTCAAGACTTGAATCAATTGCATTTTATTAATTCACTTGTTTTTTCAGGTTTAACCATGTCAGGATATCATGCATGTCCTATTTGCGGTCCCTCTCTAGTTTCCTCTAGGTCGGCACATTTAAAGAAGGTTATCTACGACAATCATCATCGATTTCTTCCTATTGACCATCCCAAATATGTTCTCCCTACTAATGGAATGACTCCACAATCTCTAACCATTCGAGATTGGAAGGAGAGATGGATTAATGCCGACAGCCACCCTTCACTCGGCATGAGTCGGTAAGAAGTGCATTTCTCTCGATTGACTTTAAAGTATTTAGCATGATGAATTGTTTACATAATATATTGTTTGTTTGTTAGGTTCTCTATATTTTTTCGTCTTCCGTACTAGACTGAACTCAAGATCAATCACCTGTTAGACCCCATGCACATATTCAAAAATGTTGTATCTACATTATGGGATCACTTGATAGGGGCTCGTAATTTAGTTAATGTAAGGGAGGATTTACGTAACATTGGTTGCATGAGATGAGCTTGGCCATGCATTGGACCCAGAGGAAAGATTGAGCTAACCCATGCACCTTGGATGTTGTCAAAGAACGAGGAAAAAATAGTGAAGGAACAAATATATAGCTTTCGAACATTTGATTGATGAGATCGCACTTTGTGGGGCAGTTCATGTAAGGTGGATGTTTTTTCTTGAGCGCTTCATGAAAACCTTGAAAGATTTTGTGAGGCAAAAAGCACGGCCTGAGAAAAGCATGGCTGAGGGTTGGTTAGTGCAATCATCCCTTGTTTATATCTCTGAATATCTTGCTAAAGTGGATCCCTCTCAACCACGACTATGGAAAGATGATGAAGACTTGAGGATGACCTCTATAGTACCTCAAGGAAAAGGAATGAGTAAAGTGCTAACAAAAGAAGAACTTCGTAAGTTAAATAGTTTTTGTGTGCTCAATAGTGATGTAATGAGCAAATGGGTGACACTATATAATGAAGCAAGGGCAAGAAGAAAAAGTAAAAGACAAGAATTTCGCACTAGATATGGACGTAATGTCTCATTTCCAGATCATCTAAATGCGCTCCCACGTCATATTGATATAGATTGGTTACATGAGAAAATGAAGATAATGGAAAAAGATGAGGAAATTAATATATCTCAAGAAGAATGGGAATACGCACGAGGTGGCTTATCAAAGGTGAGACATACTATCAATTAATTTGTTTCTATAAGTTTTATTTTATATAAATAATTGACATGTTTGATCTTTTATCTTTTACTACTAGTGCACATTATTCAATGCACTTTGGTGTGAGGATAAACATCTTCGAACTCAACGTATAGATGAAAAGAGAAATACCCAAGATTGTGGTATCCTTGCTTACTTCGAGGCTGCCAATGGTACCATGGAAGGTTATTGTGGCTTGATCCAAGATATTATGAAGCTTGACTTCAAACGATACTTTATAAATGTACTGGATGTGAAGTGGTTTAAAGAAGTGGTAACAAATGGTGAGCATTGCACAATCAGACGTCATCCAAGTGGTTTTGTAATCATTGACTCTACAAAATTTCACCAAAACAAGAATGACACATTAGTACTACCTCAACAATGCGAGCAGGTATATATGCAAAGGCTAATTTTTTTATATGTATACATGTGATACATATACACAATATAATAAGTACTTAAGTTTTTTACTTTTGTTTTTCAAATACAGGTTGTGTATCATCCAATGGTAAACAATAACCGATGGTGGTATGTCATTCCTATATCTAATCGTTCAAAACCAATATATGGTAATATTACCAACATGGAGATAGTAGATGACAATCCAACAATTAATGATGATGTGCATGATGACACCATAATGGATGATATACGTGATATAGTACAAGATGAACCTCACGAGGATGTTTAAGGAAACGCAAAAGAAGACAATAATGTGATTGTCGATGATATTGATGAAGTTATTGAGCAATATAGCAACACATCTGATAGTGGGATAGACTTATTTATTTCGTTACCTCTTGGTATCATAGACCTAGAAGTAGATAGTTTAGCAAGGGCTTATCTCATTGAAGATGAGATGGATCATTCACTGTAACATACTTAATTTGCTTATTGATTCATTGTATATTCCTAATTCTATGCTTTTTATCATGCGCACACGTGCATACTCAAGAATCAATAGTCAATTTTAAAGCTAAATTGATTTTTCCATAATAAAAATAAAGTATCTTTTATCATCTTCAAGTACGTAGAGAAATTACGAGATACATATTGCAATGCTTGCTACTAATTGTAAGGTTTCTGTCGCTTGCCACTAATTACATATATCAAGCTTGTCAATTGGAGGAACTGCCATTCATTAAAGAGCAATGAAAAAGTAATTATTAACTCTATTTTTTTTAATTCAATGATTCAATGTGTATTCTTAATTCTATGGTTTTTATCATGCGCACATGTGCATGCTCAAGAATCAATTTTAGGTGGTTAAATAATTCTTAACTTTGGTTTTTTAATTATATGAATTGCTAATTTAGGTGGTTAAATAATTGTGCGTCTGCTGGCGCGTCTATATTAGCGTCTATTTGCGCAAATATATAGACGCAAAATTTGCGTCTATTTACACGCACGTTTACACGCACTTATAGACGCTCTGATAGACGTGCCCAACTTTGCGCGTCTAACATGCACGTCTATGCCTCGTTTCTGTTATAGTGCTCCCTCTTCCATTTCCTCCCTCTCCCTCTCCCTCTCCCTCTCTTTCTCTTTCTCTCCCTCCCTCTCCCTCTCTCATTTCCTCCCCCTCCCTCTTCCTCTCCCTCTCTTTCTCTCTCATTTCCTCGCCCTCCCTCAATATACACAAATTAAATCCTAAACAAGTAAATGAGAGAGAGAGAGAGAATGGACTCACCGTAAAGATTCAAAGGAGGGTTTGGCAGCTCCTCTTCGCCACGGCGGCTCCTCCTCTTCTTCATGAATGACGGCGGCGGTGAGAAGCCTTCTTCCTCTCCCTCTCTCACCCTCTTTGCAAAACGGTCGCTCTCTCTCTCTCGCACTCTCCCTCTCGAAAACTTTCACGAGTGCGCGAAATGAAATGCGCTCGGGTTTTGACCCGCATTTCTTTTCTCTGTGGGGCGTCGTTATTTGCGTCGCAAATACGATGCTAATAGCGACGTTGCTATTTATCGTTGCTAATCGGTATCGCTATGGCCTAGTTTCCTTGTAGTGACAGCATACTCATTAAGAATAGCAGGAGGCACTTCCCAAATGGAACACGCTTGCAACAACCCGATCGTTGGACTGCCCAAGCCCTCCTTGCACTACAGGAAGCTACCAAAGCTTACTCCATCGACTTGTTCAGAGACTTGGTCTATGCAACAATATATGCAAGGAGAGTCACCGTTACCGATAGGGATTTGTGGATAGTGAGCTTCTTCCGGTAATGGAAGGATAGTCCTCGCGGAGATCAACAACGAAGGGGATGTACTACCAAAACATGTATAGAATGTAGCTTCCAAAGAGATGTTGTAAAACCCTGGTTGTAATGGATCCCATGTAAAATGTTATGAATATGAATATCAATTTTTTGGCGTGTCTTATTTTTGTTTATTCACTTGTTATTTATTTTATTTATGTCTTTGAGTTATCATTACATGCGTTTGAACGGATATATATTGCACACGAACTCGATAAAGCACTACGTATTAAATTTAGGGTACGAATCGTATTACGTATAAATTAGATAAATAAACGTAATATTCAATTAAAAAACAATAATAAATGATGTGAATGAAAAACTACATTGCACACAAATCCAACAAATATCGATTTTCATTACTTCAAGAGAAGATTACAAATTACATTACATTGATGATGAGATATCATTTAGCAGTAAGTACATCTATTCTCTCCTAGACTTCTTTGAGCTAGACTCCCCATGGTCAGAGCATTTCTTGATCATCGGCAGCAATACATTTTGCCCTAGTAGTTCCTGCCTAATGACATTGGGGTCTTCAACACCAGCAACCATGTCACAGGCCACCATGGAAAAAAGTGGCCCAGACCTAGTAGTTGAGAATAAGTAGAGGAGCTTTGAACGTTGAAACAACAAAGCTAGAGTAATTTGTTGGGATGGTCTTGAAAGGCCCAACCTTCGTTAGTGCCCTCAACTTCAAGAAGTTCTTAGAAAAAGCCGGAGAGCTTGTCTTATGGAATACAAAAATGTTGCTCACAAGCTAGCCGATATACTCCTTCAATGCCGAGTCTTGCACCCTCTCTTGGCTACCAAATCAACCACCTTGTCTAGATGAAAATTCATCTATATAGACAATGTCATGCATCACACAAGTTTAGTGTGAGACTCACTGTGTCAAACTCACTATACATGGAGTGTGGTAAAGATATATACATCAAATTTGTGTCAAAATTTACTAGTACGGCCTCTAGGGCATCAGGAGTATGCATGTCAAATTTTGCTAGGATTGGTGGACGAGCTGCACATTCAGGCCCCCACACACGAGCCTCCGAACAAGGCAGCTCTAGGAGACCCGATCCTGGCAAAATTTGATGTGCATACTCCTGATGCCCTACTGGCCCTACTGGTAAATTTTGACGCAAATTTGATAACACTAATCCGATAACATTACCATCTCTGCATCATCTATCTGTTGTTGTAATGAAGCATGCAAGTTTGCTTTTGCAACTAGGCCACCCTTGTCTCTTTCTTGGGAAGATACTATGTTATTGGAATATAGAGGTCCAAAAATTCTTTCTTGCAACCACTCAAACTCCTCATCTGAGATCTCATATTGTGGGGCCACATTCTCAATCTGCTCTTGGATGCTCACAATAGCAGAGATGTCATCGACACTTGTGCCATCATATTGAGCCACCTCATCAACATGTGTTGGTGCATCTTATATATCAAAATCTATAAAATCATCAAGTGCATCATGCATCATGATACAATATAGCTCTTCTTCCCTTAGCTCTAAAATTTCTAGTATATCCTGCATAAGTAAATATTCCATCCCCTCGATGCTGATAGCATGGAGAGAAGCAAGGGGTGGCTCATCCCTTGTCGGCATCTCAACAGGGCAAGGAGGTGGGTGCACAATGGCTAAGCTTTGTGTTGCCTCTACTCTCGGATCGAGTGTGATCTCTAGAGGATCCCTCTCAAAATACTCTAGCTTTGACCGAGAGGGTGTGTCGATGTCTTCCTCACTGTCCTCTTGCACCTCAGTGCACAAAATACATATGGAAAATGCTACATCGCGCTCGATGAGATCCATCGTGGCATGGTCTTGGGATGAGGTGGGCACTGCTTTGGCACGGAGATGCTGCCCCACATGCATGAGGGCTCAATTTATTACCTTTGCATGGCTTGATCCAGCATGTAAACTATATAGGTAATCTATGGGGACCCATCTGAGAGCATAGTCTAGAAAAGAGCAGGTGAGAGGATTTGCCGCATCAAAAAATGATGCCAGTATACTAGAGCTAGGGTCCATGGTGGAAAGAAAGCTCTTTAGACTCAAGGTCGTGTAAAACCTAGGGTATATCTGGTCTCCTATGTGTGCATAGCGTGTGGAGAAAATACATGCGACGAAGGCAGGAGTGGTGGCCATGGCACACAAAGAGAGAAGGGAGGAGAGCACAAGTGCAGGAAAGTAGAGAATGAAAGTGAAAATGAGTTTGGAGTTATATCTTTAATTATGTATCTAGGGTTTTAAATAAAGGTTCTTTTTTAACCCTAAAGTTTCAAATTAAAACTCTTACCTTAGTTTCTTTATTTCAATACTTTAGAGTAACCATTAAAATTGCTCATTCAGGCAAATGCTTGGTTCTACATTATTATATCCTCGAATATACTTGGATCACTGAGTATATTCAAGTCAAACTATAGAAAATATAGAAAAATTTAAAGAAATGAAATTTGAAAGACCTTTAAAATCCCTTAGATCCAATTTAATATTTAATTTTAAGAAATAAGTAGAAGAGATGAGCTACAATATATCATTATGCAAAGATAATATTACATAGATTATAGAACTCTAGCTTGCAATTTAATTATGATTTTAACTAGCACAATTAACTAATTACAACATGAATTATCGCATGGTTGGATCATAGTAAACTAATATTATCTAAATTGAAAGTACTGAGAAGTTTAAAAAAAGTTTATATTCAATCTTTATATAAAAAAATTTACAAGGATTCCACTATCTCAAGGATATGTGGAGAAGCACATTGTTTACATGTCATGGATTGCTCACTACGAATCCTAACTTTTCTATTATCTAACTTGAAATAGAAGTTGCAGAGGGGCTCATTGGACATTAATTGGATTTCTTGTCTCAGAAAAGAAATGGGCCAATGGCTCTCTGCGTTGACCACGAAAGGATTATGACCATTCCACAAGATAACTACATCTATGAGAGTTGTATGTGTCTCATCTTGGGTATCTTGATCCAAGCTTATCCACTCCCCTCACAAAAGTCACCATCTTCTATATCAAAAGCGAATGCACGGAGTTTGTCTAGCGATGAAATACCTATAATAAAAACAAAAATAATGGTAAGTAAATGCAAATAACGCAACAATTCATCTAAGCAAGGCATTCAAAGCAGTAAAAAAAAATTAAGGCATTCAAAGTAGTAAAAAAAATTACCTGAATGTGAGATCAGATTGGTTGACCCTGCATTCAATCGTCTCATCAAAATGTGTTTTTTTGACTTGCCAAGACTCACCCAATAGCTGACTCATCCATTCATCGGAAGGACACTTGCATTGATAAGTAATCTTTGTTTTCTTCAGAATATCACATGAACCAAACAAATGTGCAAACAATGAGAATGGAATAAACCAACTAAGATGCACATCTTTGGAGCATATGGTGGGTTTCATAGCACTATTATGTTAGATTTTATCTTGGACTTACACGCTCCTGACAAATTCAAGCTATCAATCAACCATTCACCACTAGATAGTGGTGGCAATGGGACATGCTGCAATCTCTAGGTTTCTACTACATACAATGAATTATAAAAATATATATTTTGAGTTGCATGTTGACTTCTAGAGTTATTATCATAGATCAAAGAACCTATGTCTTAATGCCAAATATATATCTTGCTGCTCAAACATTCCATATTCTGTCATTCATGCAAAGTTGATGGATATAGAGGTGCCAGTAAAACAAGATTGAATTAGAACACTGCAAAGATTTTTAAAACAACTCTGATGCAAAAGAATAAACAATGATAAAATTTAAAAACTTACTATTTTATTTATAATTTGCAATGTAGTTCTTGTAGTGTACATAGATTTGTTTGTGCATATAAACATGTTGGATCAACACTTCTGTTATTGTACTTATTCCATTGAACACCTTTTTAAACTCTAAAATTCTACCTTTCCAATGTTTGCTAGGGTTTGTAACATCCTTATGCCTGACCTTGAAACTCCCTCAAGTACTTGGATGCATCAAAATCCAATCCAACTTATAGTACTTATCACAAATCTAATTGCTGCCACTATCTTTCCTATTGAAGACCTCCATTGCAAGTATGTTACTGATGTTTTTCCTTTGTGAAGACATCTATGATAACCAAATAGAAAAGTTACCTATCAGCATGTGTATAATTTACAAATGTTCTCTCCAAATGAAATGAAATTTAAATGGAGCAATTTAAAAAAAAATTGTATCTACATTTCTTTTCATAAAGAAGCCCAGAGATGTTGAACAAGAAGTTGACTTATAACAAGGCCATTGTTCCTTCACTGAAAAATTTATATAGTACAAAAACAAAAGAAATATGGAGACAAAGCATACATATAACTTACATAGGCTTTGTCCAAATGAGTTGAAACTTAACCATGGAGCAACATAAAAAAGTGGCAATATACACTACAAGGATTTGGGCCATTAGCGATGCCGATTAGCGACGGTGGATAGCGGTGTCGCTATTGGCATCGGTAATAGCATCGCTAAATGCGACGCAAATAGCAACGGGCCAGAGGGAAAAAAACGCGGCCGAAACCCGAGCTCGGTTTTCATTTCTTTTGCTTCAAGTTTTGAGAGCGAGAGCGAGGGAGAGAGCAACTGTCGTGAGAGAAGAAGAGGAAGAAGACTTGCCACCGCCGCCGCCGCCGCCATTGTTCGCGAAGGAGAGGAGGAGCCTTCATCGCAAAGAGAAGCCGCCCCACGCTCGCCATATCTCATTGGTGAGTCTCCCTCTCTCTTTCTTTTGCTTGTTCAAGGTTTAAATCGCTCTCTTTTGCTTGTTTAGGAGAGGAAATGAAAGAGAAAGAGAGGGAGAGGGAGAGAGAGGGAGAGAAAGAGAGGGAGAGGGAGAGGGAGAGGGAGAGGGAGAGAAAGAGAGGGAGAGTGCATTCTCTCTCTCCCTCTCCCTTTTGCTTGTTTAATGTTTAAATCACTTTCTTTTTTGCTTGTTTAGGAGAGGAAATGAGAGAGTAAGAGAGAAAGAGAGGGAGAGGGAGAGGGAGAGGGAGAGGAAATGAGATAGGGAGAGAAAGAGAAAGAGAGGGAGAGGGAGGGAGAGTGCATTCTCTCTCTCCCTCTCCCTTTTGCTTGTTTAATGTTTAAATCACTTTCTTTTTTGCTTGTTTAGGAGAGGAAATGGGAGAGAAAGAGAGGGAGAGAAAGAGAGGGAGAGGGAGAGGGAGGGGAAGGAAATGAGAGAGGGAGAGAAAGAAAAAGAGAGGGAGAGTGCATTGTCTCTCTCCCTCTCCCTTTTGTTTGTTTAATGTTTAAATCACTTTATTTTTTGCTTGTTTAGGAAATGAGAGAGAAAGAGAGATAGAGAGGGAGAGAAAGAGAAAGAGAGGGAAAGGGAGAGGGAGGGGAAGGAAATGAGAGAGGGAGAGAAAGAGAAAGAGAGGGAGAGTGCATTCTCTCTCTCCCTCTCCCTTTTGCTTGTTTAATGTTTAAATCACTTTCTTTTTTGCTTGTTTAGGAGAGGAAACAAGAGAGTAAGAGAGAAAGAGAGGAAGAGGGAAAGGGAGAGGGAGAGAAAGAGAAAGAGAAAGAGAAAGAGAAAGAGAAAGAGAGGGACAGGGACAGGGAGGGGGAGGAAATGAGAGAGGGAGAGAAAGAGAAAGAGAGGGAGACGGAGGGAGAGTGCATTCTCTCTCTCCCTCTCCCTTTTGCTTGTTTAATGTTTAAATCACTTTATTTTTTGCTTGTTTAGGAGAGGAAATGAGAGAGAAAGAGAGGGAGAGGGAGAGGGAGGGGAAGGAAATGAGAGAGGGATAGAAAGAGAAAGAGAGGGAGAGTGCATTGTCTCTCTCCCTCTCCCTTTTGCTTGGAGGATGTTTAAATCACTTTATTTTTTGCTTGTTTAGGAAATGAGAGAGAAAGAGAGATAGAGAGGGACAGGGACAGGGAGAGGGAGGGGAAGGAAATGAGAGAGGGAGAGAAAGAGAACGAGAGGAGAGGGTGAGGGTGAGAGAGAGAGAGTGCATTCTCTCTCTCACGACGGATTTGGTTGTTTGTTGTTTGAATCACTTTATTTTTTGCTTGTTTAGGAGAGGAAATGAGAGAGAAAGAGAGAAAGAGAGAGAGAGGGAGAGAAAGAGAGGGATAGGGAGGGGAAGGAAATTTAAGATAATAGACTTATCGATAATGGTATGCAATGTGCTTTGCCATGGGCCACGTACATTGGTGACTCTTTAAGATGGCTTAAAAATGGTCAATTTCTTCATAATGTCCAAGTAGGGGATCTAATTGTGATATGCATAATTCATTGTTTTTGTATTAACTTTATAGGCATAACAAATTAGAAATCATGCCAACTAGTCAACGGAAGGACTAAAAGAAAATGATACCCTAGCTAATGGTCATTACGGTACTTCATCAAAATAAACCCGAAAGTATTGTTATAGAAGAAGAAACCCTTAAATTGAGTATGGGATATTTTCTCTCAGGTCTTATGACTATGAGTAGAATTGATCGAAATAAATTTTATTACTATAGTTATTAAATTTCATAGATGGCGCGCATTAATTTTAATACGCGATCCTAAGACAAAAAAACCACATTTCTAAGATGTTTTTTGTTGAGACTGATTTATTATTAGACTAAGATATCCTCAATGATGCTCAAAATGGATTATTTATACTCAAAGCCAAGATATAACAAATAATTATCTACCGGGACAAACAAATCCTTGAGCATGATACAAGGCCGAGATATAATATCGGAAAATCTCTCAACTACTATATACAATGCAAGATTTATGGTCAACTTGCAACTTGACGTACATCTCCATAAAGCTATCCATTTAAGCCTCGTTTGCTGTAATGTAGATAAGATGGAAAACGAAGAAGGTCTTATTGTTCAAGACCGCGAGACATATCTTAATCAGCGTATCCCATGTCCTTGCTCTCAATGCAAGTTGGCAATTAGACGAAAATGCCGATTGTCTATAGAACACGTACGGCGATTTGGCGAGTTTCAATCTGAGATCATTGATCAGGCGATTGCGGATTTTCAGCAAATGGTAATTTGAAGTTAATATTAATCATGCATTGTACTCTCAAGCTAATTGAAAACCATACATAATAAGATTGGGTCTTGTTGGCAAATTTTCTATCCAGGGGGGTGATGTCTCGACCCAAGGGGGAGTGCACCCTTTGCGGCCAATTAGAAGAGTTCGTGGACATGCAATGGATGGATTGCAGGAGCCAATCGACCACTCACAAGGCCCATCTATACCGTCAATGCCAGAGGAGACAGACAACCTTCCCGACCTACCTACAATCTTGGAGCCTGAGATGAAGGCAATGATTGATGCATTGATTCCCATGGATGTTGAGACATATGACCCGCTTAGAGAGGAAGCATCCATACCATTATATGATGGGTGCCGAGTATCTCGGTTGAAGACATTGCTTGCACTCTTAAGTGTGCAAGCAAAATACGGTTGGAGCGATACGAGTGTGAGTGAGTTATTCAGGTACCTTGCACATAGGCTTCATTGATTTTTTTTTAAACAGTATTATTGCAAACATTTGTGTTTTTTCAAGATGTTTTATGATTTTTTTCAGGTTATTGAAATATCATATATTACCACCTGCAAATACCATGCCTGAGTCTCGTGATGATGCACGACATGTTTTACAGAAGCTTGGCATGGACTACAATAACATCCATGCATGTATCAACAACTGCATAATATTGTTTCGAGATGAATACGAGACTATGGAGACATGTCCAAAGTGTGGTGCTCACAGGTATCGACAGGACTTGCAAGGGCAAACCATCCCTCAAAAAGTTCTCAGACACTTTTCGCTAATCCCCCGCATAAACCACATGTTTCACATGTCTGCCATGGCAAGCTTGACAACGTGGCATGTGCAGAATAAGTCCACGGATGGAGTTCAACGAATATCAGCAGATTCGTGCGCATGGAGCCACATCGACTCTACCTTCCCAGGCTTTGCGCAAGAGCCAAGGAATCTTCGGCTCGGTCTCGCCATGGATGGTGTGAACCCATTCGGTCTGCGCTCGACTTCTTACAGTGTGTGGCCTATAGTGCTTGTCAACTACAATATCCCTCCATGGCTTTCTACGAAGAATGGACATCTCATCCTTAGCTTGCTCATCTCGAGCCGCTACAAAGTAAAAAACATGGACATGTATCTTCGTCCATTAGTCGATGAGCTTAAGATTTTGTGGGAGGAGGGGGTCACTGTGCAAGATATGAGTAGGCGCGATGGTCGGCAGTCAGCCAACATTCGAACCATTCTCATGTGGACGATGCATGACTTTCCGGGATTGGGAGAGTGCTCAGGTGAGCAGACCTTTGTTCTCGCTGGTAATATCTATATTTTATTTCATTCAATCAAGTATTCACTAGGTCGTGGCTCGCCTTACAGGTCTGGTTACCTCAGGTTATCATGCATGTCCATTGTATGGGCCACAGTTAGACTCCCGAAGGTCACGAACCATGAAGAAGATCGTATATCAAGGACATGCCGCTTTCTTGCCGGAGGATCATGAACTCAGGGAAGGTTTTCTTGGACGACCTCCAGCACGTATGAACGCTGCAAGCTGGTATGAGCTGAAAATGGTAAACCGGGAATCACATCCAAATGGAATGCGACGGTTCTCAGTTTTCTACGAGCTGTCATATTGGACCCACTTACAAGTCAACCACTTGTTGGATCCCATGCATATTTTCAAGAATGTGGGCAGCTTGCTATGGGACCACATCACAGGAAAGAGAGACACTATAGGGTCACGAATGGATTTAAAGGAGGTAGGTAAGATGGAGGCACTTTGGCTGCAGTCGAGTGCTGAAAGGGGAGTGCAGCTTCCTCGCGCTCCCTGGGTTTTGTCTACCAAAGAAGAGCGCATTGTGAAGCAAGTAATCAAGTCTATCCACACTCCGACGGGTGTGATGCGTTCTTTCAGGTCCACATTTTCTAAAGATGACCAAATGTCTGGGCTAAAATCCCATGATTGGCATAAGATATGTCAGGTTTGTGAACAGAATGGATTTTAATTAGCGTGGACATTTTGCAATTTGAAAAGTGACCATTATTCATCATGCTTTCTCATTTGTGGCAGTTTGTCCTACCGATCGCGATCGCAGGATGCCTTACTCCAGAAATTCGCGGGGCCATTTACAAGTTGTCGACTTTGGTGCAATGGATCTCATAGAAAGAGATTAAGACATCCTCTATTGAATCCGCAAGGCAGGGAGCAGTGGAGACGGTCTGTCTCTTTGATAAATACCTGCCCACTAGCATGCTCACGATAAGTTTACCTTCTTGTGCATCTTGTGGATGAAGTGGAGATTGCTGGACCTGTCCATACGCGATGGATGTTCTTCCTAGAGTGCTTCATGAAAACCCTGAAAGGCTTTGTGCGACAACGAGCTCGTCCAGAAGGTAGCATGGCGGAAGGTTGGTTGGTGTCAGAGGCGTTAGTGCATATCTCACAATGGCTACCAACGGTGGAACAAGACAATGAAATGCTATGGACGCTGAAGGACGATGATAGGCTGACTGGAGATGTGGTGGTTGGAAATGGGGTAGAAAAAAGAATGGATGCCTCAATGGAAGAGAAGGTGAATCGCTTTTGTATGTTGCACCATGCCTCCATGGAGACATGGCTTGCCAAGTACCAGATTGCAAGGCAAGATCGTGAGGAAACGCGAGCTGAATTCTGACGCAATACGCGTCACCGACCGATTCGATATCCCGAAGGCATGGAGGAGATGCCGCGGTTTATGTCAACACGATGGTTGCATGGAGCCTTGACCGCAGCATCCAGCGAAGGGACAGAGGTCTGAATGGAGGAGTGGGAGTTCTCGAGGGGATGTAGTCCAAAGGTAATGAGGGGTTTAGAATGTGTCATGTCTAAATTTTCTTGCTACATCTAATTTGAGTGTTTCAATGTACAGTACAAAATATATAGTGCAGCGTGGTCGCGCGGACGGCATTTTCGGGTGGAGCGTATTGACAAAATGCGCTCCACAATGGACTGTGGTGTCATGGCAAGATTTGAGCAAGAGAGCCGGCGACGAGCAACGGATCCGAACACGGTTGTGGATGAGATGGAGTATTTTGGGAACCTGCAAAGTATTATCATGGTGGATTACCGTAGCTTCTCCATGATACTATTCGATGTGCAGTGGTTCAAAGTGGTACTTGGAGGAGCTGGAGCAACAATTTGACGAGGTCCATCTGGATTTCTCGAAATAGATTCCGAAAAAAAATGGATGGATTTGCGCGACACCTTTGTGTTGCCGGCCCATTGTGAACAGGTGCAAATAGTCATTTGCTTGCTAATTGTAATACGACATGGTTTATGTCACAATGGTTTGAACTCGCTTTGTAAGTGTTTGTGAACAGGTAATCTTCTATCCAAACCCCCGACAACCTCGATGGTGGTATGCTATACCTTCAACTCCTTGAGGTGCGAGAGTATATGATCAAAGCGATGTTCCAGGTATAGATGAAGAAAATATACAAATAGATGGGTCGATATTACAAGGGGTGGAGGCTACCGCAAGCTTGGAGCCCGCATCGGCTAACAATGATGGAAATACAGAAGTCGTAGAATTTTTTGAGAACGAGGCAGACTCGTTCTTTTGTGGTGACATGTCTATCGACCTTCCAGTGTATGCAAAGTTGTGTCAGGAGATTAACATGGGACCATATAATACTTCATTCTTGGAGAATTGTACTACTCAATTTGTTGTTTAGATCTTTCATAAAGGTAGATAAGATATGCATTTTAAGAGGGATTTTTCAAAAATGATTTATATTACTGTGCTTTATATAGTTTAAATTGATTATTCTAACATCATTTTTTATTTGTGCAGGTGACATTTTCAGGATGAGTCGAGGGATGAGTGATGAGGAGTTTCAGGACATGATGGCACGCATGTCTCCAGATCAGCTTGTGAGATTCAGAGAGATGGCAGACCAGGAGCTGTCTCGTTCTTCGTCAGGGCGCTCTGCTAGATCTGCTTCAGCGCGATCAGATGCTTCAGCTTCGAGCAGACAATCTCGACGCTCACGACTTGGGCCAGAGGGAGGGACTGCAGGAGGATCAAGGGGGTGCTGCTGTGGAGACACAGACGTGGTGTCTCCGTCTCGTCGTTTAGCTAGAGCTGCATCACCTCCAGGATTTTTCACACTTGTGGGGACGTCTACTCCAGTTACTCTGGCTTTTGCGCAGTCGTCGGTAGGTGGCACGCCTTTTGGTGGCACTCCTTTTGGTGGCACCCCCTTTGGTGGCACCCCTTTGAGTGGCACTCCGGGAGAGGGTACCCCCGTCGGTACACCAGATGTACAGGGGTCTCCTGGATATGCCCAGGAGCGTGGACGGAGATGGGGGAGAGCCCATCTTAGGCAGACTCCTAGGGTTATGAATACCTAGTGGATAGTAGGTCAAGAGCCATCATCATGAATGATGAGGAGAGGAGGGTGATGGCTCACATGAGGGAGTTGTGCCAACAAGTTTTTCGGCACAACATCCTGGATCATTGGAGGAACATACTGGAGGGGAGCAAGGACTACATAGTAGCATCCTTACACGAGGAGTTTCCAGTGCCAACCGTAGTAGATAGATTCTCTACAGGTTGGATGATGGATTGCATGCGTGCATACATGTCACATAGACGATCTGACGCACGCAAGGCAATCAAGAGTGGGGCTCCAAAGCCCGAGTGGTTAGATGCAGACGACTGGCGCCGACTGAGGGAGGAGGCTACAGATTCGCCAGGACGTTGGAATCAGCAGCAGCGGGAGGCGACGAGGGTATGAATCGAGGCCAGAGCGGTGCATCATCTTGGGAGTGGCAGCCACATGACATATTTGGAGGACTTTGTAAGTTTCTCTTTTGTTTTGCTTATTTGTTTTTTTGAAATATTCTTTGTACTGACAATCATGTTTCTAACAGTTAGCATTTTGTTTTCTTTGCAGCACTCCATTACAAATCGCGATCCGCAAGGCCTTCAGACTCGATATGCAGAGAGGCACGGTCTCAAGGCATTGATTGACCGATTGTATAGACGCGGTGGCCCTGTAAGTCACTCTTCTTTCTTGTCCGTAGTTACCATGAGATATTTGAATGCATTATTGTATGGTGGATTGATATGTTGTTTCTTTTTCTACAGAATCCGTTTGATGCTCCTTTGCGGCGGGACGAGCTTTCAGGGGACGAGGATTTGTAGCTCGCCCTTGGATCCTTAGAGCTCACACACCTTTAGTTTTTAGTCGCCTGATCTATGTAGACATTTTCTATGTATTAGTGATATCGTTTCATGATTGTACCAATCGCATTTTATGCGATCATGTATTTATTTCATGTATCAGTTTTATGATTTGAGTATACATTCTTTTTGTTTGCAAGCGCTTTGTATGCAGCAGTGCAGAAACTATTTTGTATGGCTCTCATACAGCACACAGTGCTATATGTGGCAGGGCAGCAACCCACCAAAAAAAATAATTCTCTGTTACTGTCGCTATTTGCATCGCAAATTTATTGGTCACGTCGCTATTGGCGTCGCTAGCGACGCAGATAGCGATGCATATAGCGAGCATATAGCGACGATTCTATGGCGTCGTCAATAACGACGCTTTTTGCGACGACGAGGGCAAAATTTGTTGTTTGTATTTTCGTCGCTTTAAACGTCGGTATAAGGTCTATATCTTGTAGCGATACATGTGGCTCTCCACCCTCAAAGACTCTGGGAGTAAAAAAATAAAGGAAAACTCAGTATGCATATAGCTTGCATACATTTTGTCCAAACGAGATAAAATTTAACCATGGAACAGCAAAAAAGCAAGACAACATACCTGTAGCTTTATTTACAAAGAAACCGTAAGATGTTGAAGAAGAAGTTGAGTGTTCAAAAGATAATTTTTATTGACTGTAAGAGACTCCTAGAGTACCAAAACAAAAGAAATTACATGTTAGAGAATGCACATAACTTGCATAGGTTTTGTCCAAACGAGATAAAACTTTACCGTAGAACATCCATGGACGAGAACAATATACCTGCAAAGTTTTGTGAAGAAAATCTTAGGGCTTTGGTAGAACAAGCTCTACTCTCATAAAACACATGAAACTCACTCTGTGTTTGTGTAGAGGAAATGAAATTTCACAGGGTTACAGATAGGGCAAGCAACAATGAGGCTGTAAGATTTCGTCAGGAAAGAAGAAGCGGGGAAAGAGATATGATAAATTTGAGTTCCGCCTAAGAAAGAGGGGAAAACTGAAAAGGGGAGAAATGAAAAGTCAAACATCAAAAAATAAAAAAATGAAAATTCGATTCACAAACTTCCAGGAAGTGTCAGTATTGTATTCTCCACATTTCCCCTTATTTTATTGCTAAGGGAAGATTTGGGCCAAGATATGGCTAGAAGATTCATGTTACATGATTCATCTAGAATCCGAGCTCTCTCATTGGTTAGGCCTATATTTCTTTATTCACTCCTTAAGGGGCAAAAAAGAGAGTCCATATTTTTGCTAATGCTTCTCATAAAATATACAACAAATTGACATCTTGGCTCGCTAACCCTACTTTTGTAGTTGGCATCGTTGATAAATCAGGTGTAAGGTGTGATATTGTCTCAATTACTTTGAGAACTTTTGTGAGGATATGGTTTACTTAAAAGAGTATAATTTGGTGTTTTACACATAACAAACAATGCACTCCGCACATAATGATGTGCAAAAACCCAATAGTGGCATGCAAGTATGGAATATGCATGACTGTCAGGCCTTTGGAACAACACTAGATTGGTTTAAAAAGTCAATGGTTAATAGTGATTGATTTACTAATCCACTCTATTTTATGCTTTGGTGGCAGATTATGTGTAAACCCACACCTTGGTTTACCAATGAATATGGTAGTCTATCAATGTACTGATAAACTCAAGGAATGGAGAAAATCCATTATCAAGCTCGTATTAGTTATTTTAGCCATAAAAGAAATGGTAGAGGATTGGAGAAAGACAACAATTTAGAATAATAATACAAATGGACCTATAGAAACCTTGTCTATAGAGCTAACATGAAGGAAACACTAAATGATACCAATGGACCTATAGAAACCTTATCTATAGAGCTAACATGAAAGAAACACTAAGAAGATCTAAAATTAACAAAGCAATGCAAGATTTGGAGAGACAAATGAAGAAGAAATGAATCTTAACATAATTCTAATGCAATAGTGAAACATACTATGCGGTGACAACTTAGTTAAGGCAAGGAAAGGCTTGGATATCCACAACCACTAGTTTCTCACGAGCTCACACATAATCAAACACTTGGTAAGTTTTGTAGAAATCTTGACAAAATGAAACATTGATTAATTACTAGAATTAAGCTAGATCTAAGTAAGCACCTTTTTTTCATATTCTACAAGTAAATTTGGATCCTTGATTCCACACATTAAGCCAAACTATGCATAGGCTAAACGGTATTTACCACATCGTAGGTTGTCATCATGCTGTGCATCCACTTGTGAAAAACTTGGGAAGAAGGACATGCGTTAGATGTTTTGAGTGGTTGAAGCCGGTATCACTATCAATATGTTTTGGGTTTCTAAGTATAGTAGCATATACAATTGTTTATATCTTGTATGGTAGATGAATAAAGAGCAAGAGGTGCGCATGCCTATGTCAAAACCTTATATGCACTTTGACAATGGTTTTGGGATACTCTTTATGGTTGGAGGAGTTGGGGCAATGACATAAAATGGATTGAATGACATTAAATCACAACATCTTCTCAATGATGGGGGTAAGTTTATGTTTCATTCGCTTATGTTCACTCTACCATCTCGAGTATTGGGCTGTTTAATGGTACTCCGCCATGCGTGGTGAATGGGTGCCACCCATTGAGACATTGGAGGTCAATTACAAGAAGGTATACATCTTGCAAGGTGTTTACATAGGTGGGTGAATATACTTTTGTGGGTTTAATGCAAACGTTTAGGTAAAGAAAGGCTATTGTTAGTCTTAGAGGCTTTAATGTGCATGGAGAAAAACAATTTAAAGAGAAGAGCGGTGATTTAAGGTAAGGCCGAGGAGGCTATTATCGAAAAGCAGGCGGTCGATAGCTGCTACAGTTGGGGGTGAAATCAATGCAAGCCAGTCTTTTCTTTGCATGGAGTCTCTGTGGATCGAATCGATAGCTAATCCTCATTAGTACGTAGAGATAAATCAATATGGAAGATTACTCAATGTGGGAGAGAGAAGAAAGTGATGTTCCATGAGGGTTGTAGCAGCTTCAAGCTTCTTATGGTACTGATTCTTCCAAGGCCATACATTATACGACAATATCCATGATTCCGTTTACTCATGCGATTGATTCTGTGATAGCTTTGTGAAGATAACAGTGATTCGGTGTGTAAAAGAGAAAGGAGCCTCTTCGTATAGTGGCATGACAGGACAGCAGACTGTGATAGCTTTTGTGAAAATAACAATGATTCAGTGTGCAAAAGCCTGAAAGGAGCCGCTTCGTATAGTGGCATGACAGGGCAGACCCACAAGTCTATAGTGTAGTCGAAGGTGACAGAAGCGTGTAGCTACAAAGTGCATAATTGAAGAAGGCTTTTTTCTACTTGGCAACTTTTACTGATGGGTATGGCGGTGGACAGAAGCGCAGATTTCCTGGGGATTAAAGTGTTGGTGGTGCAGGGGCTGAGGAATATAGTTGGAGGAGGTCATCATCACACAGAAAGCTCCTTTCTTGATTAATCTTACTTGTGAGTCGTCACCTGATTAGTGGGGGATGGCCTGGAAAGCTGAGGACAGAGCCTGAACTCGATTGGAGGAGAGGTTTTTGTCATTTTAATAGCACCCTACGACTACATTTAATCTGGAAGAATTAGAGACTCTGGAGAGAGGAGGCCGTCATCATGTTTATCCTGCAAAGGAGGAAAAGCATCGTTTGAAGACAGGGATGACAGGGAGAGTGAACCAGAAGTTTGCGTTTGATGACAGTAATTGCAGTTTGAGGTAGAAGGGAGGAGAAGGGTTTTCATCGTTTAGAGGGAGGAGAAGGGTTTTCATCGTCAGAAGAGGTAGGGATCTGTCGGCGTCTGGTGACTGTGGGTTCACGGTGGTAGAGGTCGCTGAAAGCTTGGATAATTACGACGGGCTGGTTGACACAGATGGGTTGACAAACTACAGATGGGCTAGTAGTCGCATGAAAAGCTTTTGGTGATGCCCTAGAGCTTGAACTTGCCACTAAAGGAACATTTACCTATAACAAAGAAAGGCTGTCTATAACTCGTTGCTATCATGTAGGATGGACAACAGATGAGGAATGGCTTATTCGCGGGAGATCTTGAAAGTAGTCATTTGTAAGTGTGAGTGATACTGTTTAGAGGAAGGTGAAGTCTAAGAGGAGACGAGAGAAAATTCAAGGCATGACAAGATGATTCGAACATTGATCCTAAATATGCATGAAGTTTTGAAGTGATTTGAACATGGCTTGCTCGAGGGCTCAATTACAATCATTGGTGAGCGACATTAATATACTCAAAAGAAGTGGAGGGCTAAGTAGAGTCTGGGCTTAGATTCGACCACTCCTAAGCCGCGGAAGTGCTTGGATGAAGTGAGGGCTAACATCTAGGAGTTTTTCATATGCGATTTGTGACTTGAGTTCAAAGAATTTGACATGGATTGCAAACCAGAATTGTCCTGGTGTTGAGCTTAATATTCATAGCATGATTTGTTGTTATGCTTCATCATATCTACCTCTTTCTCTCTCCTATTTCCTAACTTGCTTTCCAAAGACTCCACATCTTTGTGGCCTACATATGCATTTTGTTCTGACATTATGGTGAACTCAATGTAAAATATTGCATTAGGATAGTAGGATTGGAGATTGCAAGAATCATGAAGTTGATAGGGACTTTATCAAGGAATGTAGTGGATGTAGTTTATTGGAAGAGTATTTACACATTGTCGAGCACAAAGATTTGGATACGGATTCCAGAAATATAAGTAGCTCAAATATTTATGCAGACAATATAAATGCTATTACCACACCAAGTTATAGATATGTAGCAAGAACATGAAATGACTAAGCAAGAATCAGAGTAGATGCAGGATTGGCAACGGAAGCACTTTAGCTAATTGTAGAGGAAGTGGGACTATTTATTGGACATGATATATCTAGCTACCTCAGAGTTTTTGATGAGAGAATGCAATAGTCTGATATCCCAAAGGATTATAGGATCGGATGTTTTGAATGCATTAATGCAAGCAATTCAAAGAACAAGTTCAAGAGATACATTAATATATAACCTGGGTTGAATACAAGTTAGCTCTTAAAGTCTGGGAAGAATGCATATTGCATGCTCAAAAAGCTAAGGTTTGTACCCATGGTTGTGATTGGACTATTAAATTACTTGAGCTTTCACAACTAGATGCCAAAGAGTCACAGGATACTGCAGATTCGAACATAGAGTGAGGGATAATTGTTGATGCTAAGGTTTTGCCTAGAGATGCTTTTATATTGTCTGACATGCAGGTTGATGATGTCAAGAAAGCTATGCTTTGAATGAGTATGTGGATGTGCATATGGGTGCTTGAGCCATGCATGGAAAAGAAGATGCATTTATAAATTATGCTCTTGCATCACGTGAAGAACTATATGTTCGAGAGAATGCTCCTTTGTGGCATCTTTGGGATGGGATTAATTGCTTTGAGGTGCATGTTGAAGGGATAGAGATTGAAAGGGCTTACATAGATGAAGCTATTGGATTCATGATGATGTAATGGGATTCACGTTCCCCATTTGATATTGATAGATCTATCAAGATTGTGGATTTACTTATAGAATGCTATATAATAGTGGAATGTCATGCATTGACTATGGCATGTGATCCAGGCGAAAGTGATTGGGATTACCATGTGACGTTCTTGAGGATGCTAGTGATGTGGATATTTGATCCATGCGAATGATTGTTTATGCACATGCTCAATGAGGTGATGATCATATGGGTATATGATCCAGCTATATAGTGTGGCACACTTGGGGGATGTGCAAGTTCACAAGGGGTGGATCGATGTCATGATGATACGCATCTACTTGTGAAAAACCTAGGAAGAAGAACATGAGTTAGATGTTTTGAGTATCTTGAATTTAACATCACTATCAGTATATTTTTGGTTGCCAAGTATAATAGCATATACATTTGTTTATATCTTCTATGATAGATGAATAAGAGCAAGAGGTACGGATGCTTATGTCAAGCCTTATGTGCACTTTGACAATGGTTTTGAGATCCTCTTACATGGTTGGAGGAGTTGGAGCAATGACATAAAATGGATTGATTGACATTAAATAGCATCTTCTCTCTCACTGATGGGGGTAAGTTAATGTTTCATTTGCTATTCACTCTACCATCTTGAGCATTGGGTCATTTGATGGTACTCCGCTAGGCATGGTGAATGGATGCCACCCATTGGGACACTGGAGGTCAATTATAAGAAGGTATAGTACATCTTGCAAGGTGTTTACATGGGTGGGTGATCAATATGTCTTTGTGGAGTTAATGCAAACTTTTTGGTAAAGAAAAACTATTGTTAGTTTTAGAGACTTTAATGCACATGGAGAAAAAGAAAGATCAGAGAAGGTGTTGATTTGATGGAAGGAGGAGGCTATTCTTGAAAAGCAAGGGACCCATAGCTACTATAGTTGGGGGTCAAAATCAATGCATGCAACATTTTCATTGCAATGTGGAGACTATGGATTGAATGGACATGTAATCCTCATTAGTACATAGAGATAATTAAGGTGGAAGTTTAATCAATGTGGGAGAGAGAAGAAAGGGTTGTTCCAGGAGGAGGGTTATTGCAATTTCATGCTTCTTATGGTGATTCTTCCAAGGCCATGCATTATATGACAACAACGAAAGAATATGGCATATGACAACATCCATGATTCTGTTTACTCATGCGATCGATTCTATGTTAGCTGTGCCAACATAACAATCAATCAATGTGTAAATTAAAGAGAATAGAGCCTCTTCGTCTGACACAAGGAACTTTCAATCGATCCCCATATAGGAAAAAAAGAGAATTCCCCATGGAATTCCCTAGTTGAAAATACATATAAGTGGGGAAAGTAAAAACTAGGGAAAATGGGACATTTCCTAGTGAGAATAAGTAGGGAATTACATAAGACCTTTTCTATGTAGGAAATATTTCCTACATAGGAATTTCCTACATAGGAATTTCCTATGTAGGAAATATTTCATACATAGGAAAATATAGAATTTTCTATGTAGGGAATAATTCCTATATAAGAAATATTCCATATATAGGAAAAAAATTCTAGATGTGATTCCCTAGGTACTCTCACTAGGAAATCTCTCATTTTTCCTATTTTTTGCATTCCCTACTTATATGTACTTTCAACTACGGAATTCCGTGGGAATTCTCTTTTTTCCTTATCAATTTATCTACTTTGCCCTTACTCTTAGACATGCTAATATCAAACAAGAAATTACACAATAAATTTTTAACTAGAAATTTATATAGAGAATATCATCATTTCTAAGTAAGGATCAATAACATACATCTAATGATCAAAATAGATTAAACAAATTAAGACATCAACATCTACTTCTAGCAACCAAAAGAAAAATGAAAATACTTTTAAAGGAGCATAGAACTAAAAACTAATTAAGCAACATGTGTGTCTTGAATATTTTATCCCTTAAATCTCCAATATGTTCCAAAGTAATAAATGTTTGAGTAATCCCTCAAATCTCCAATATGTTGAAAAGCAATAAATTCTTAACTCAAAGTAGAAGTTATGCTAAAACTTCCACATCATCTAGACTAAGCACATTGCTATTTTTTTTTAATACAACTTTGCAATTTCCTAGTAGCCAATAAACAATCTCCTTAATCATATCATCACTTGTTGGCTTCTTTGTATCCTTAATCAAGACTCGAAAGCTAGCTTCAATCTTTTTGAGATTCATGTATGTACTCTTTAAAGAAAAGTACATATCATGAATTGTAGGCACACCAAGATACTTCAAAAGTATGGTTTCCATGTTCTCTTTTGTCATATTAACCTGCATTGAATAACAAAAAGAGAATAAGTAACTTATTATACTATGTATAGATAATTAAATGACACGAATTATAATATGAAAAGCCATAAATTTAACTACATGACTATTATATATATATATATATATATATATATATATATATATATATATATATATATATAAACTATAAAGCTACCCTTTAAGCATCATTTGAAATGTTAATCTCAAAGCTACAAATTCAACTACATGACTACAATTATATATATCTAATTAAAATATAAATTAACAATAAAGTTACCCTTTGAGTATCATTTGAAATGTTAATCTCAATGCCTTGGTTTGGGAGATCTTTAAATTCCTAATTCAAATAAAATAAAAAGATTAGATTATGCTTTTCATGTATGACATAAACAAAAATATAAACATTTACATCTAGCACCTTTGGTTCTTTTTCGTTGATACTGGTACCTCGTTTCATGCTCCTTTGTTGCAAAATATCCTTCATCTTCTCACTTGGCTAGTCAATACGTAAAATAAATAGTTATTTAATAAATCATATCTTTAGTTATTCACTAAACTATGACGCTATTGTTCTCTCACAAACATATATCAAATACCTTCCTCTTTCTTTGACTTTTTCGAGATGTTTAATTAATGTCATCATCTGGATTAGCCTACATTCAAAACTAAAATTAGTAATCACATTAAAAACATTTATATAGAAAAAAAAGTTACATACCTTATCATTGCTTGAACTATGGATACTTTGTTCCAGAGTTTCTTGACGTTTAGTTGAGTACATTATTTTGTCTAAACCATGTGACAATAACTTTGAAAAGCTGGCACAATTTTCCATATCAAGTGTCTCATCTTCATTTTCAACATCCTACATTTTAAGCATGTAAAGGATAAGATACTGTTAAGAACATGAATCATATGGTTAATCTTAAATTTAATATAAAGCAAAGAACCTCATCGGATGTATAACATTGAAATTCTTCAAAGCTCTTTTCTTCCTCCACGAACATATTCATCTATGGGAAATGAAAGTTAATGTATAAGTATCTGTATAAGAGACATTCTCAAAGAAAGTTATTAGATATGAGCTCAAAAGCATTACCTGCAATGATAAATCTATTTGCTTGTATTGTTAAACATATAAGATTATAAGATACCTTTTTCAAACCTTGTTCATTCGCAATATCATCCATGCTAGAAATGTATACATCAAGTTGATTAGAATCAATAGTAGCAACATATGGTTCACTCTGCCATCAATAGACACCCCTGAATGAGTATGGGAGAAAAAGAGCCAATCCTACACTTATGATATCAAACTTATAAATCGTCTTACCATTGATGATGTTATGTCATTTGATACATTTTGAAGCTTATCTATATCATCCACTCCAAGAGATGTGGATAATTCTCTGTATATGTCATAAGATTAATAGTTCAATAACTAAGAATCTACACCTCAAATATTAGGAAAGCCAATTAAAAAAAGTAACAATCAACTTACCTTCTTTAAAAAATCTTTTTTCTTCAAATACTTTCTTTCATCTTGCTTTGTACCCTTCCACCAGTCATATATGTCATTCTCTCTCCATATGTACTCACATCCAGTAAACTTCAATGGTAAAATCTCATGGTGATTCTCTGATATAATTTTCATGATATACTTTTTATTCGCATTTTTATAACGTAGATCATCTGGGTTTAAGGATTCAAACCACCTACGTACTCGATGATAATTTTCGAGCATGACAGTGTGTTGACTTTTAAAGTATTCAGCCAAGAGCTTTTTTCCATAAAGTCTACCCTCTTCTCTAAATTTCAACATGGGTGGCCGATAGATATCATCATATGATGGTATGCGTATCACTCCTATTGATACTTAAGTGATCAAATATCATTAGTTAGTATAACCATTTCAAAAAATGACTCATTATCAACATAAGAAAGCTGATAATACCTAATTCTTGGCTTGAAGAAGTGTTAAGGCAAGCAATCTCAATGTCTTCCTTTCTTACATTGTCTCTTGTGTCATCTTTAGTAACTTGTTTACCTATATATACATAGAGTTAACCAAAGCTCACGATAATACAAGGTTATGAAAATTTTCAATAACACAAAAGAAAGTAATTAGATATTGTGTATCAATTTGGGTCACCAAATTTCTACAAGTTTTTAATCCTTAAAGTTGGTACCTGCATCTTGACTTGAAGAAACATTATCGCAAGTAACCTCCTTATCTCCCTTTCTTACATTACCTCTTTTCCGACCTTTTGTTGTTCTTTTATCTATGTTTATATATATACACACAATTACTCAAAGTTTAAAGATATGAATAACTATGAACATTTTAAATTTAGCAAAGAGACTAATTAAAGCTAGTTAATCTCAAAATGAATCACCTAATAAAGCAAGATGTAATATATGTACAAATTTAAATTTTCAAAGTTTAGTAGAAATAAAGACATATACCTGTATCGTGATTTGAAGAGACATTAGGGCCAATGACCTCCTTAGCTTTCATTGTTCCATTATCTCTTGCACCTGCATTTGTGATTTTGTTACCTTTATGTACACATAATAAACCAAAGTTTAGAAACATAAGAGACTTATATTTTTTAAAAAGAAGTACTATATCAAACTAAATCACTTAATTCCTTAGCACTTGGATTAGAACACATAAAATAGTAATAAAATTAGGTATAAATTTGGTTATTAGAGTTAGTTACCTTTCACTTCTTCCACAACTGAATCCACAAGCCCAAGTAGTTTGGGATCCTCACTCATCATTTTTTTCAAAAGAGCCATCATCTCTAGATTAGAAGTCGACATGGCAAACCTACATAGGCATGCTAACAATAAGAAAGTATTTGCAATGTATGTTTGAAAATGTATATCACATTAAGCAATACAAAACAAAAGACTTCAATAAACATACCGTCATAATGTTTGAAAATGTAAATTACATTAAGCAATACAAAAAAAAAGACTTCAATAAACATACCGTCATAACATTGTTGCCTCATGCTCATGCGAACGCCACATGGTAGGTACAATCTTTCTTTTGTTGTCAATTGCAATTGCTTTTGTTTTGAGTACTTGCCATTGCTTTTTCGTGGATAGTAAGTTTGTCTAGTAACATTCTGATAACCAAGGGTTGAATGCCTACACTTATAATTGCACTGACATCTCCTTAAATTATTCATTTTGGCTTCCTGAAACATAGACATAAATAAAAAATAATCAATTTATATATTAAAGTTACATATCAAAAGTTATACATCAAACGGGAAAAAAAAGCATTACTCAATGGGAAGTAGACTTTTATCTATGGTGGAAATAAATTATATTCAAGAACCATAAGCATAGTCAAGGAGATTTAATTAGAAAGCTGCAAAGAGTAGAAAGTGCAAGGAGATTTAATTATAGAATACCTTCGTATCAAAATCTTCCAAAGATGCATAAGACTTAGTTTAGCAAAAACATGTGTCTATTATTTATAAGGGTAGAGCAGGGATACGATAGTGCTATATGGTTTACAAGCATATTCATAGGGTGAAAGAAAACTATGTTCACTTAATATTGTTATCTCAAAGTTCTATATTTATTATGGGCACATACATAAACTAGATCTTCCAGTAAAGTATAGCTAGATGTACGTTATGAAGTGGTGCAAAGGTGTCACTTGGTTCATGTGAATTGAAGGGGAATTCAAGCTGACTTTGAGTCTACAAACATAAGTAGGCTATAGAGAGAGAGATTACGAAACCCTGCCTGGAAAGGAAGATTGGGCCGGGCTGGGCCAAAAAGACCCATCACATCACTTATTATTTCCCTAGTATGGTTAAACATCTCCTCGAACAAGTGATACTTGGAGCTTACTATAATAAACTTATGCTCGAGAAAACATAAGATAAAAAGCAAACAAGAGATAAAAAAACCCAGCTTGGATAGAAATATCGTGTCCCTAGGGCTAACAAGGCCCATCACAACAGTTATCATTTCCCAAGCATGGTTGGACATCTCCTCAAAACAAGCAAAGTCAGAGATTACAAAACCCTGCCAGGATAGGAAGGTCGTGTCCCTAGGGCTATAAATAAGGCCCATCACAGCAGTTATCCTTTCCCAAGCATGGTATACATGTAGTATACATCATGGTATACATGTAGTATACCAGAAAGACTAGTGGACACAATAGGCATAAACATTCTTAGTAAAAAGGCTTGTTGCCCACATTGTTACAACAATGAATAGCCTATCAAAACTAACCCAAACAAGTTCAAAACACAATATTATCACAAGCTCAAAACGGATCCTCATTATAATTGCTACATTCTGAGCTACAGCATAACCGCATCACATGGATGCCATGGCGGTCCTCATCTCCACCCACTCATGGACATCCTCATCGATTAGCAGCACTCAATATGACGTGGACAACGATGTGGATGTGGCCTTTCTAGATGTGTGCCATTCAATCAAGGAGACCACGGCTAACATTCTTCACTACCTTGCCTTGGTTGAGAATGAGCTGAAGAACTACTCCTTCATAACCGCTTCTAATTCAAGATTCTCATCCTCCATGTTCGTGTGGGCGAGCAGAAAAGCGAAGAGAACAAAAACCCCCTGAGCATGCGGCCGTTGACATCAAGGGTGTGTGTCCGAACCCAGACTTGAGCCGGAAACCTCTAGTGTGTGAGACTAGCATGATAACCAACTACACCATCCAGAAAGCATGAAGAGCACCCTCAGGAAGCCCTCGCTGTGGCACAGGACGATGTCCAGGATGTTGCCCTCCGAGAACAGAGCAGCTTGCTGCTTGGCGTAGTCCAGGTGGCCTGGCCACAGACAGTTGCCATTAGCAGGAAGCAGAAGTTCAGTAGGAAAGAGAGCAGGAAGAGGCGCTTATACAGTGTGAACCAACCCTGATGTGTGGAGTTCACTCCCGACCCGAAGCTCCGCAGCTTGCCGTCGGCAGCTGCCTGCTTCGAGATTTCGGAGTTTCGGACCCCTTGATCAATGCTCACTGGACCAGCAGGATCCCCCTAACCCCCCATTTTTCATTCATGACTAGTTCTGATCCCCTGACCACACCTTGCTCCATCCACTACCACTGCCACTGCGACCCACCCCCACGTGTGTTCAGGCAACGCACTCATGCAGCAGCGCTCCACGCTCCTCATGACTTCATCCATCTCTCTCCTCACTGGCAACAGGTGTGCCAAATCGAGCCTACGACTTGGTGCTAGGGAATGCACCACACTCTTGGTGTTTGCCACCGCAGTCTTGGGCATCGCAGGAACAATATGCAACACATCTATATCAACTGATCGACGTGCTAGCTCATCCGCACTAGCAAAGAAGTTGCTCACTAGATGTGGCATGCTCTCGCCCACCGACAACCAACCATCATCACTTTAATGGATCGCACCTCTACGACGACTACAACAGGAGATCACAGTCCTGCAGGGCGCAGTCCTTTATGGATCGAGCATCCTTGCACGGGCCTGCCCAAGCCCAGGGGGGGTGTCGGCGTTCGCTTCCGGGTCAGAGAGAACGTATCAGAGGAGTCGCGTATCAGAGATTACATTGTCGCTTTTTACACACGTATCGATAGAGAGCGTATTAGTGATACCTGCTAGTGGAGTGGGGCAGGACAGCGCTGACGGCATCAGCGTTCGCTTCTGAGTGGAGGTGGCAGCTGTGCTTAGCTTGGCGATGCGGTGGTTCCCGAGACCCAAGAAGGATCGATCGCCTCCACGGTTCGCCCCGATCAGGCAGCAGCAGCAGCTGGTAGGCGCGACGAATATGGCGGACAAACTGTTTGTAAATGAGCTGCAGGTGATTCGATGGCGGACAAGCTGTTTCCCTCCTCTACACTAAGGGCATCAATCCGTTGGCGAGAATTAATTAGAGGTTAGGTAGGGAATTAATTAGAGGGTAGGTAACAATAGTGGATTAGCTCCATCTTCGTCTTTGTCTTTGTCTCCTTCTCTCTCTCCCCTTACCTATTTTCCCCAATACTTTTTGTTTTTTTACTTTTTTGGAGCCTAGTTTTGGCATTGAAATGTTTAAGATTCACGATCGCATGTAAAAGTACATGGGATTACACTTGAAGATCTTAGCATTAAATTCATGTCCGAGTTTGCATTAAAAGGGAGTTTGGAAGGGAAAATTAATTTGGGTTTTCAATGGTGATTTAGTTGGGATTTTTACAATTCTTGCTTTTGCATGTTAGCCTTTCACATCTTTTCTTCCATTCTCTTGTCATGTTGTTTGCACTCTCTTTATTTTTTCTCTTTAGCAATTTGTGTTTCATGCATTTTGAGTTAATATTTGACTATTGTATAGTGAAGGCTATGAAACTTGATGACATGACATGTTGATCTTATCTTGTATTTGCAATGGTCTTTTTAATTGAAGCCCTCAAGCTCACCTTAACCTATCAAGCATAGGTCGGAAGCTAACCATACTCTAATTGAAGCACAAGATTTTTCTAGACTAATTTTGGAATGTTTCTACATTGAAATAAGGTCCCAAATCTTTACGTAGAAACTAGGCTTGATAAGAAAATTTATGAAATAGAAAATCTTATCAAGTTATAAGCTTTATAAGCTTATAAAGAAGGAAAAGATCTTCTTGAGATGGATGAATAGGTTGAGAGAGGAAGAAGCATCAATTTCATAATGAGAGTGGAAGGAGAATATCCATGGTTATGGAGGGATTGGAAGAAGTGAGATTAAGAGCTTTAAGGTATATTATGGAATCTCTACATTGATCTAGGAAAGAGAGTGATGATGATGATGAGGCCTAAATGGGGTGTGTTATATAGTGAGATTTGCAGGATGGACATCCTTGCATGACTCGGTCCCACAAAGCAAGGTTACTTTTCTTTGCTTTGGGAGTGTACCATATTGAACTATTGTTAATACTTTGTATGTTTCTAAAGGTCCACCCCCTTTTTTTATTAATAAGTTTGTATCTTTTTCTTATTTCTCCTATTATACTACTCCTTTGAGGCTAGTTCATATTCAATCTTTAGGTTTTTGTCTAGTCACCTCCCAATGTCTAGGATGGATAATATTCGGAGTTGTAGACTTTTGCACATTTGTCTTCTCTTGATTTGGTTGTTGCGTATTTGATTTTAATCTTGTTAACTTTCGCATGTTTATTGAGTCTTAGCTAGTTTCTATATCTTATGCTTATTTTTATCCTATTAGAATTCACTAAAAACCTAGTTTATCATTTCTACATATTGAAATCTTAAATTTATCAACTCTAGAACTTTTAGATAAGAACTTGAGACACAAAAATTTTATAAGCACAAGGTTAGCATAATGGGTATATTACATGTAATGCCTTAAACAATTCCCAAGATTACCACTTCATCTTGTTGAAAATTCATGACTATATTCTTATGATTTACTTATGAATCTTCTTTCTTATATTAACTATATCATATATTGTTTAGGATTCACTAGGGGGGAATTTATCTTGACTATACCATGTATTGCTTCTAAAATTCTACCCCTTATATTTTTCCATAAGTCCCTATCTTTTTCTTATTTCCCCTAATATGATACTCCCTTGAGGCTTTGCCCTTGAGTTTTTGTCCAATCACCTCCCTATGTCTAGGATGGAAAATAATTTGAGCTTCGCACTTTTACACTTTGACTTGTCTTGATTTGGTTGTTCTTAATGTCCCATTTTAAGGTTGTCAAGTTTTGGATATTTAGTGAGCTTAAGTGAGCTAATTTCTATATCTTGTGCTTGTTATTAACATTATTAGAACTCACTCTGAGCTTAGTTTATCATTATCTACCTTTTGAAAACTTCAATTTATCAACTCGTGAATTTAAAATTAAGAACTTGAGACCCACGAATTTTGTAAGCACAAGGTTAGCATCATGGGCATATTACACATCATGCCTTAAATAAATCCCAAAATGACCACCTATTCATCATGTTAAAAATTCATGAATATACTATTATGGTTTATTTATGAATCTTTTTGTTTTATGTTGACTATATCATAATTGTTTAACATTCATTAAGGGGGATAATTTATGTTGACTATATCATATATTGCTTCTAAAATTATACCCCCTGCATTTATCTGTAAGTCCCTATCTTTTTCTTATTTTCCCTATTACAATACTCCCTCTATGCTAGTTCTTGCTTGACCTTTTGGCTCTTGTCTAGGCACCACCCAATGTCTACAATAGTGAATATTTTGAGCTATATGCTTCTACTCTATTGGCTTCTCTTGATTTGGTTGTCTAATGTCCCATTTAAATGTTGTCTTGATTTGGCTTCTCTTGATTTGGTTGTCTAATGTCCCATTTTAATGTTGTTAAGTTTTGCTTTTTTACTGAGTTTAATCTACTTTCTATGTATAGACATGTGCAAACACACACACACACACACACAACGTTATATAAATGATGCTATCTTTTAGTCTATTCATAATAGGCTTATTATTAGAAAATCATTTCTATCACATTTCCCAAGGGGTACTTAAAAACCAATAACTTTATAAACTTTCATGAGTAAAGTAACTCATTTTCTTTAGGTACACATGGATTTTTTCCCATTATTAATTTAAATCCCTCTCATAAGAAGCTTATTTCAATAGTTTCAAAAGTATCAAAATGTCATAGTAGGAAGAAACACACATATCGTATATGTTTCCTCATTCATGTTGCCCTTGTCACCAAAGAGAATTTTCTTTCAATTTAGCTAAACTTCATCCTATGGAGAGTCTCACTTCTTTAGTTTGTCATATATACCTATAATCTATATCTATAATATCAACAATTGAGGAATCTATTACATGGCAAGCATTCATGCCACTCTTATCATTCCACATGGCAATTTTCTATGAATTAACTTTTAAATTGAAAGATATGCTGTAAAATCAAATTTTTATTTTTTCCTTTTGACCATTACTTGGAATTATAAATCCTCTCCTTGATTGGTCTCAATCTAGACATGGGAGTCCAATATCTTATAGTTATATTATGGTAATAAAGGTGCAAGGCAGCTAGGCTTGAGGGGGTTACTATTATATAGCGTTATGGAGGAGGATGGGAACTCCACTGGTGTCTTTAACCCATCCACCTTCAAGCTGATCACCTCACGTTTCTTTGCGAGTACTTACAACTTCCTTACAAAGCCCCATGCATTTCCACATCCAACTAATGTAGCTCCTAGTGTACCCATCACAGCATGTACATGAATGACTCTAACATCGTTGTTATCTAAGTGCATGACAACTTTATTATTAGGGATGTGAACTTGGACATGGTATGCATGAAGGCTTCCACTACAACAAAAAGGCTCCATAGACGCGCTTGTAGACGCAATATTTGAATTGTAAAAAAAAATGTCAAGCGCGTTTATTAACGCGTCTATTTTCGCGTCTACAAAATCACGTCTAAAAGCGCGCTTATGATCAGAGTTACATGCACACTTAGATGCGCCTATAGACGTGCATATAAACGTGCTACGTAAATATATAATCTTATTTATAAAAAAGTGGATATATTCATATTGTGCATCTATACACGCGTGTATCTACGCGTCTAAAACCGGGTTTACTCTGAAAGTTTTTGACGAGAATAGACGCGCATTTATCGTGCAATTTAGACGCACTAATAGACGCGCAAAACAGAGGTATGAAAAAAAAACCAGAGAGCATGTGGCTTTGCAAGCCACATGCTCTCTGGTTTTTTTCCCCCCATCAACATCAAACTGTATGCTTAGGGAAAACAAAGAAAGATTATTTCGAAGATTGGATACTAAAAACAAAACAATGTATGTAGCACACGAAATTTCATATATATAGAGGAAACATTTTTACATTATGAGTTCTAGTGCTTGTGACGTCATGGTCGCAAGCACTAGCTGAAAGTAATACATATCAAAAATGAAAATTACAAGCCAAGTGGAGGCATGCATGCATGGGGCTCCTCTATATCTCCTCAGAAGAGGCATCATCATCGCTACCACCACCGCTGCCTGTGCCGCTGCCGTTGCCGCCACCGCTACTGCTAGTCCCCCCTTCGCTATCCTCAACTGCATCAAGGTTCGCCTACACAAAGGATTAAGGTATATAAATACCATTACAAACAATAAATTAAAGTTATCTATACTTTTCATGTAAAAAATAAAACATACCTCTTCTAGTGGTGGAATCCTCATGGCGCGATTATATTGCTCCTCCGTGATGAGTCCCTCCTTGTAGAAATGCTGCCAAGTGGACGCCCGGTTATGACCTCGATGGTAGCCTACCTCTCTAGGAGTAGGCATCCTACGAACGATATGGAACATTTTTCGCATCTATATCTACATCTACACTGCGATGTAGACGCGCTATCAGACGCACTCGGTCGGCTGATTTTAGCACACGACCGCCATTATTGATTTACAAAATGCAATACATAATGGAATCACAAATCCTAAATACACAGACAGAGCAGAGAGAGGAAGAGAGAAAGAGAGAGAGAGAGAGAGAGAGAGAGAGAGAGAGAGAGAGAGAGAGAGAGAGGCTCACCTTGGGTGTTTGGTGTGGCGGGTGGTGGCACTTCTTCCTTCTTCTTCTTCCTCTCCTTGGTAAGTTACCCTCCCTTGATGCTTGCTTACTTGCTTACTGCTTCTTCTTGTTCTCCTCTCTCTTGTTCTCTCTTTCTTCCTCTCCTTGGCTTTCCTTTTTCCCTTCTTGTGTGTTTGAAATGAAAGAAGAGGTGAGTCATGAGGAGATGAGGCATGAAGAGACTAGGTGAGGCATGAAGAGACTACATGTTGGCTAAACTCAAGCTTCAGAATCGCAAAAAACGTAGGAAAGGAAAGGCGTAGTTTGAAAAGAAATGATTTAAGTATGATTTGAATTTTGACGTGTGCATCTATTTTTGCATGTATAAGCGCGTCTATTTGCGTGGATATATAGACGCAAATTTCGCGTCTATTTACACGCACGTTTACATGCGCTTATAGACGCTGTGATAGATGCGCCCGACTTTGCGTGTCTAACATGTGCGTCTATGCCTCGTTTCTGTTGTAGTGTTCTTGGGGTTTGGGAGCAATGATTTTTGTTTTTTTTTGAAATACTTCTCTCAAAAATTTGATCATGGTGTGGTGACAAGGTCCTCAACTTGAGAGGTACCGTACTGCATGTTGCTATATACTTGTTATTGATGTTTGTTGATACCCATGCTTTTCCTTGACAAAAAATAGCCATTTTGGATGATTCAAACTCAGAATTTATGCAAAAGTTTCAATGTAATTCAATGTAAGGTTGTTTTCAAAAATGACTATTATTTTAAATGATTTGTTGGAGATCCCATTTGTTGAGCTTAAAAAGTGAGATTTTGCATTTTAAAAAGAAGTTATCGGGAAGGATGGAGGTTCCTTGAAGTATGGGCTTTGGGAGAGTAGACGTAGGTAGGGCAAGCTTTTCAAAAGGATCCAAGGGTGGCAATGACAAGGATCGGCATTAACAAGATAACTATTTCCGGTGCTATCGTGGAGATTCCAGGGCAGTAAAAGCCGTCATGCAGGGGCAATACTACCGGTGGACACCTGAGAGCTGACGACGTCTGCAGCACGGCACCTGCACACCTGCGACAAGGAACTTATAAGGACGTTATGGATGCCATGCATGGAGGGAATGGTATCCCATGGCGGCGCCACGAGCGAGGTGCAGGAACGTTGCAATGTGAGAGGGAATGAGCTAGCAATAAGGGATGCCGTCCCAGAAAATGAGGTAGCAGATCAGCCGTCAACTGTTGCGATCGCAACACCATCTGAAACATCTGGAATGCGCGCGTGTTTGCCTTGGTGGTTCTTTTTTTCCATGTGCACTTCCATGACCAATATGGTCATGCACTTGGTAATGTGCTTTCCTTTTTAATATGGCTATCTAATTTTCATGATGGGGTATATATGATTGTGTGGTTTTCTTGCCATGCACTTTGAATGTTTGCTTTTGTTGCTCATTTGGAGAGTAGGGAATATGATGTTAGTGTGTGGAGTTTCTATTTAATCCATTGGTGCAATATGCTTTTTTCTCACTAATATAATCATGAGCTTTGCAATAAGATGGATGTCATGGCCATGATATATGCTTGGTCAAAGTGGCCATGTACTTTGCTCAACATTGTAAGTGTTATTGTTGCTAAATATTGCAATGACTCTGTTGTTGGGGCCACATAGTTTGTGTTATTCATGTGTACTAAACATCTTTCTTTTAATTTTCTTTTTTGTTATTGTGATTACCTTTCAACAACTATGGTCTTGCTTTTGTGTCAATGTGAAAAGCTTAGCTGTGAGTAAGTATTATACAAATGTAAATGTCTAATCAATGAATATTTATTTACTAATTATACCTAGAAAAATCATGAGATCCAAGTTAACTTGATAGAATATCTATAATTCCCTAGTTAGAGGATAGTACTTGCTAGTTATGACTAATAAAAAGTAAAATTTTCTAATTAGGTTGATATTATTACTAGTTATACAATAACTTGCTAGATAATGTTGCTAGATAGGGCTTCAATTTTCTAGATACTATCTAGGAAAAGGATGTTACTAGTTAGAAGAGACTAGTGATGGCAAAATTATCTAGTTATAACTAGAAAATTCTACATTCTTCCTAGTTTGGTTAATAATCTTCCTAGTTATAATGTGAACTTTCTATATAGTAAGTGGTTTAGAGTTTCTTGTGACCTTTGTCCTTACCTTCTCGAAACCATCATTATCAACTTGAATTGAGAAATAGAGAATTGTGATAAACATCATCTTTATCTTATCCTCATTGTACCTTTAATTCCCTATTACATAAAAGTAGGGAATCACATCCTTATAATTCCTTATGTAGGGATTTTCAAAGTAATGTGGGGAATGCTCTATATTCCCTATTATAAGATGTAGGGAACGTAGGGACTTTCAAAGGAATGTAGGGAATGCTCTATATTCCCTATTATAAGATGTAGGGAATGCAATTTCCTAGTTATAGATGGGGAATACGTATTTGTCTACATAGGAAATATTGGAGAATTTCCTATATTTCACCAAATTGCCTATGTGGGGAACGATTGAAAGTTCCTTGTGTGATGGCATAACAGAGCAGACCTGCAATTCTATAGTGTAGTTCAAGGTGATGAGCTACAAAGTGCACAATCAAAGGAGGGTGTTTTTGCTTGATGAATTTTTAGTGATGGCTATGGCAATGGACGAAAGTGTTGAATTCCTGGGGGGAAGTGTTAGTGATGCATGGGCTGAAGAATATACTTGGAGGAGGTCGTCATCATAGAAAGCTCCGTCCTTGATTCTTGCATGCAAGTCATCGTCGCGCCTAAATGAGGGATGGCCTAGAAAGCTGAGAACAGAGCATACACTCAATTGGTGGAGGGGTTTTTGTCCTTTTAGTAGCACCCAATGACTACTAATTAATTGGAAAGGAAGATACTTTGATCTAGGAAGGCCGTCATCATGTTTATTAGCAAAGGAGAAAAATCATAGCGAATGATGGATAGGGACAATAGGGAGAGTGAACCTCTTGTAGAGAGCGAATAAAGCAAACAAATTAGCATCATTGAGAGAGAGGGAAAGGGTTGTCATCATCAAAAGAGATAGGCATTTGTTTGACTCTTGAGTGTGTCCTTAACACTAATTTAGCTTTTTAGCTCCTTTCTTGAGTGTTGTGCAAAGCAAGCATAGATTCTTTCCTTTCTTTCTTGCTCTACCTTCTTGCCCAAACATCAGACATTGTCTCCCTTCCTTTCTTCAATTCCATGTCACTACCAACATCCAATAAGAAGAAGGAAAATCCATATCTAGAGAGAAGAGTCATCATGACTAGTGAGAGGGCAAGGCTAAATAATATTGGTCTTTTGGTGGTTGATTGCTAGAATATTGGCCTACTTGACTATTGAACATTGATCCTAGAAGTTCTCTCAAAGTTTCACTTGGCTTCTAACTTTCACAAGGATTCCCAATGGGTGTTGATTGCGATCCTTTGAATGTATATCAATAGATACATCTTCCCAATAGGTGAAAGATGGGTTCAATCGCATGTCAAAAAATATACATGATGTTTTGAAGTGATTCGAACAAGGCTAGCTTGAGGACATAGAAGCATGGCTGGTCATGCAATTTTGTAGGCTTGGGGCGAGCCATCTTTGAAAACTACACGATTTAACATTGCATTAGTTAATGGAATAAAAGCTAGACCATTTGGTGTATTGAGGGATTGGGCTATTAAAATTGTAGGTATCAAATTCTCTATATTGTCATGAATAGATTCGGCTATGATATCCTACTTGGTTGACCTTTGGAAAAAGGATGCGAGCAATCGAAGATTGGGATAATAGCCTAATGTTCTTTGGAAATAGTACATAAATTGTTAGGATTGAGATGGATAATTGGAAGATGTGGTGTGTCAGTCTAAACACCATCTCACTACAACAGAAACGAGGCATAGAAGCGCAAAATGGGGTGCGTCTATCATTGCGTCTATATGTGCGTGTAAAAGAGTGTGTAAATAAACGTGAATTTTTCGTCTATATATCCGCGTAAATAGACGCTAATATAGGCGCGCCTTCAGACGCGTAATTATTTAACCACCTGAAATTGGACTTAATATAATTAAAAAACCAGAGTTAATAATTTTTTTTGCATTGCTCTCTAATGAATGGCAGTTCCTCTAGTTGACAAGCTTGATATAAGTAATTAGCGGCAAGCGACAGAAACCTTATTATACAATTAGTAGCAAGCATTGCAACATGTATCTTGTAATTTCTCTACTTGAAGATGATAAAAAATACTTCCTTTTTATTATGGAAAATTCAATTTAGCTTTAAACTTGACTATTGATTCTTGAGTATGCACGTGTGCGCATGATAAAAACCATAGAATTAAGAATACACATTGAATCATTGAATTAAAAAATCAGAGTTAATAATTATTTTTGCATTGCTCTCTAATGAATGGCAGTTCCTCCAGTTGACAAGCATAATATAAGTAATTAGCGGCAAGCGACAGAAACCTTATTATACAATTAGTAGCAAGCATTGCAATATGTATCTCGTAATTTCTCTACTTGAATATAATAAAAAATACTTCATTTTTATTATGAAAAATTCAATTTAGCTTTAAACTTGACTATTGATTCTCAAGGCTGCACGCGTGCGCATGATAAAAACCATAGAATTAAGAATACACATTGAATCATTAAGCAAATTAAGTATGTTACAGTGAATAATCCATCTCATCTTCAATGAGATCATCCCTTGCTAAACTATCTACTTCTAGGTCTATGTTACCAAGAGGTAACGAAAAAAATAAGTCTATCCCACTATCTGATGTGTTGCTATATTTCTCAATAACTTCATCAATATCATCGACAATCACATTATTGTCTTATTCTGTGTTTCCTTGAACATCCTCGCGAGGTGCATCTTGTACTATATCACGCATATCATCCATTATGGTGTCATCATGTACATCATCATTAATTGTTGGATTGGCATCTGCTATCTCTATGTCGGTAATATTACCATATATTGGTTTTGAACTATTAGATATAGGGATGATATACCACCATCGGCTATTGTTTACCATTGGATGATACACAACCTGTATTTGAAAAACAAAAGCAAGAAACTTAAATACTTATTATATTGTTTATATGTACTATCACATGTATATATATATAAAAATTAGCTTTTGCATATATACCTGCTCGCATTGTTGAGGTAGTACTAATGTGTCATTCTTGTTTTGCTGAAATTTTGTAGAGTCAATGATTACAAAACCACTTGGATGATGCCTGATTGTGCAGTACTCACATTTGTTACCACTTCTTTAAACCACTTCACATCCAGTACATATATAAAGAATCGTCTGAAGTCAAGCTTCAGAATATCTTGGATCAAGCCACAATAACCTTCCATGGTACCATTGGCATCCTCGAAGTGAGCAAGGACACCACAATCTTGGGTATTTCTCTTTTCATCTATACGTTGAGTTCGAAGATGTTTACCCTCACACCAAATAGCATTGAATAATGTGCACTAGTAGTAAAAGATTAAGATCAAACATGCCAATTATTTATATAAAATATAACTTATAGAAACAAATTAATTGATAGTATATCTCACCTTTGATAAGCAACCTCGTGCGTATTCCCACTCTTCTTGAGATATATTAATTTCCTCATCTTTTTCCATTCTCTACATTTCCTTATGTAACCAATCTATATCAATATGATGTGGGAGCGCATATGAGACATTACGTCCATATCTAGTGCGAAATGCTTGTCTTTCGCTTTTTCTTCTTGCCCTTGCTTCATTATATAGTGTCACCCATTTGCTCATTACATCACTATTGAGCACACAAATACTATTTAACTTACGAAGTTCTTCTTTTGTTAGCACTTTACTCATTCCTTTTCCTTGAGGTATTATAGAGGTCATCCTCAAGTCTTCATCATCTTTCCATAGTCGTGGTTGAGAGGGGTCCACTTCAGCAAGATATTCAGAGATATAAACAAGGGATGATTGCACTAACCAACCCTCAGCCATGCTTCTCTCAGGCCGTGCTTTTTGCCTCACAAAATCTTTCAAGGTTTTCATGAAGCGCTCAAGAAAAAACATCCACCTTGCATGAACTACCCCACAAAGTGCAATCTCATCAATCAAATGTACGAGTAAATGTAATTGAGTAGTCAAAATGGATCGAGGAAAAATTTCCTCCACCAAACAAACCACCTCAACAGATAATACTCGAGCATCTTGCAATGTGTTTGGATCAATTTCTTTCGAGCTCACGTATTTGTCAGGATGTATTTGAGAATTGTTTATTTTTGTGTAGAAATTCAAAGATATATAATGAAAAAATACAATGTGTACACACCTCACAAGCTCTCCCATCTTGTAAATGATATCACGTACATCTTTGGATATACAATGGGATATGCTAGTAGGAAATACGAACTGAATGTAAACAATATTCATAGATCAAATGATTAGTTGAGGAAAAATTCATCATACCCCAAAGTTTACACATAGTTACTCCACTAATTACTATATTCATGGTTAGAGATACCCTTACTTGAATCATTTTGTGCCAATCGTGGGACTTCAAACTAGATAGTTGCTCCACACCTCTTTTCTTTTTCTTTATGAAGGCTCCCTTGAGACATCTCATACATCTTGTGGGTGTTCGAAAGCTACATATTTGTTCCTTCACTATTTTTTCCTCATTCTTTGACAACATCCAAGGTGCATGGGGTAGCTTAATCTTTCCTCTAGGTCTAATGCGTGGCTAGGCTCGTCTCATGCGACCAATGTTATGTAAATCCTCCCTTACATTGACTGAATCACGAGCCCCTATCAAGTGATCCCATAATGTAGATACAACATTTTTGAATATGTGCATGGGGTCCAACAGGTGATTGATCTTGAGTTCAGTCCAGTATGAAAGATGAAAAAATATAGAGAACCTAATAAACAAACAATATATTATGTAAACAATTCATCATGCTAAATACTTTAAAGTCAATCGAGAGAAATGCACTTCTTACCGACTCATGCCGAGTGGAGGGTGGCTATCGGCATTAATCCATCTCTCCTTCGAATCTCGAATGGTTAGAGATTGTGGAGTCATTCCATTAGTAGGGAGAACATATTTGGGATGGTCAATAGGAAGAAATCGATGATGATTGTCGTAGATAACCTTCTTTAAATATATTGGCCTAGAGGAAACTAGAGAGGGACCGCAAATAGGACATGCATGATATCCTGATGTGGTTAAACCTGAACAAACAAGTGAATTAATAAAATGCAATTGATTCAAGTCTTGAATTTCAAATATAGGGTTATATACATGTACCTGAACACTCTCCGTATCCTGGAAAGTCATGCATGGTCCACAACAACATGGCCTTCAACGTGAAATCTCTAGAGGATGCAGATGCGCTTGTATCTTGCACCTCAATATCTTCCCATAACATTTCTAACTCTTCAATCAAAGGCTCTAAGTAAATGTCCATGTTTTTTACCTTGTGCTTTTCACGAATCAGAAGGGACAACATTACATGTTCTTTTTTAATTTTATGGATGGAGGAATATTATAGTTCACCAATACCATTGGCCATACACTATATGATGTGCTTTTGATGCCAAATGGATTGATTCCATCCATACCTAAACCAAATCTCAAATTTCTTAGCTCTTCTTTGAAAACGGGACACAAATTATCTATATGTTGCTATGTCGGTGTGTCTGCAGGGATCCTCCATTTTCCATCACTTGGACGATGACTAGCATGCCATGACATGAGCTTTCCAATACACTTACACTTGAACATAAATTTTATATGTGGAACAATCGGAAAATATCGCAAAACCTTACGAGGCACATCCATTGACTTCATCTCCACTTCGTATCTTGATTCGCCACAAACAGGACACTCTCGTGCGAACTCATGAATCCCACGAAATAAGACACAATCATTGACACATGCATGGATCTTGACATAATCGAGGCCTCCCAGAGATGTCAAGTAATGTCTTGCTTGCTCTCTCTTAGTTGGCAATTTGTTTCCTTTCGGAAGCATTTGTGATAATAACCTACATATATTTGTAAAAGTGAGTTAAAAAACCACCAACATATATTTATGTCTGATTTTAAAATAGAACAATTAATATTATGATTCATAAGCCAAACTGAATTGATACCTACTTCAATAATACATTCAAACTGACATTACTCCATCCATAAATTGTTTGCAAGTTAAGTATCTCGAGGGACGCAGGAAGAATGGAGTACGTACAACCTTCATACAATGGAGTAGATGACGCTACGTATAGTGGATCATCTGGCTTCGTAGAGTGACCTTCTCCCTGAACCGGTTGCAAAAATAGATGGTGTACCATGTTATCCAAAATCTCATCCTCTACAACTTGATGGGGCATTTCATGAGGGCTACTATCGTGGTCCTCAGTCTTCACTCTTCTTGAAGACTCTGCCTCCTCGCGTCGACATTTTGCAGCCTCTCGACGCCCGGGAGGGAGCATCTAAGGATGTGGCACCGCATCCTACTCAACCACAAAATGGAGTTTCATGTACGTTGATATATATTGAGTAACATAGACTAGCAATCTTAGTGTTAAAAAAAAACAATGAATACCTGTGATTTTTCTCGGTCCCATTCTCCATACATGCTAAGGTGTGACATTGCAACTCGACATGCTCGAAAAATACACCCTCGACAACGATCACACATGCATTTAATTTTTCATCCTAGCCATGCATCTCGATTATGAAGACGTAATGTTTCATCCTCACTTGAGGATGTGCTCGTTTACTCATCATTATGCACCGCACTAGGTGATGACGACGACATGATTAAACCTAATTCATGACAACATAAAAATATTTGTCATCCATATGTTTACATAAAAGCTTCAATCTGGTGTATTAATTATTCCAAGATCTCAATTTTAAATACACAAAACTCATCATAAATACATTAAAACTTATGATAAGAATTCACTATCAAAACTTATCTTAAAAACAAAAAATTATGATAAAACCTAAATGTGTGTCTATATCTGCGTTTACGTACGCGTCTATATCTGCGTTTACGTACACGTCTAAATTATGATAAAATCTAAATGCACGTCTATATCTATGTTTACGTACACGTCTAAATTTGCGTCTATTTTCGCGTCTAAGTTCGCATCTATACTCACGTTTACGTAAACTTAGACGTGCATATACACGCCAAAATAGACACACACGTCAAAATTCAAAAGATACTTAAATCATTTCTTTTCAAACTGCACCTTTCCTTTCCTGCGTTTTTTGCAGTTCTGAAGCTCGAGTTTAGCCGACATGTAGTCTCTTCATGCCTCACCTCCTCATGAATCACCTCTTATTTAATTTCAAACACACAAGATGGGAAAAAGGAAAGCCAAGGAGAGGAAGAAAGAGAGAACAAGAGAGAGGAGAACAAGAGGAAGAAGAAGCAAAGGGAGGAGACAACAAGCAGCAAGCAAGCATCAAGGGAGAGTAACTTACCAAGGAGAGGAAGAAGGAGAAGGAAGAAGCGCCACCACCCGCCACACCAAACACCCAAGGTGAGTCCTCTCTCTCTCTCTCTCTCTCTCTCTCTCTCTCTCTCTCTTTATTAGGATTTATGATTACATTTTGTATAGCACAAATAAATCATGAATGGCGGTCGTCGAACCGAAATCAGCTGATTGAGCTCGTTTGCCAGTGCGTCTACATTTCAGTGCAGACGCAGGGATAGACACAAAGCTATGTTTTCTCTCATAATTGCGTCTGAGGCCGCATCTCAGAGCACGTGTATTCTGCGTCGGAGACGCGAGAATACGCGCGCTCTACACAGAAGAGGCTTTGACTTCAGAGTCGCATCTCCATGCGCGTGTATCCTTCATGTGGGACGTGTGAATACACGCACCCAGCCCAAAAGCTTTGACTTTAGGTTCGTGTCTCCAGGCGCGTGTATTCTACAGTCGACACGCGAGGATATACGTGCACGCCAAAAGCATTGACCTAGAAATCGCATCTAATTGCGTGTCTATACTGCATCTCGAATGCGGATATACACGCGCTCTGAATAGAGGGTTGACTTTAGTGATGCGTATGAGAGTGCGTCTATCCTACATTTTAGACACAGTTATACACGCGCTAGCCAGCTCTGATAAAAAATAATTTTCATTGCCTAAACGTTATTGTGCTTAATATGTTTCTTTATATTGATAAGTAAAGCAAACTAAGAACAAAAACACAATGGGCATGGGGTGTAGATCTAGTTTTTTAATCAACAATATATTTTTGCAATGATGAATGTGACCAATCCCATGTTTGTGTTTATAAATTTTCTTAATTCATGATCAAATTTTTAGAAGCTTTAGCCTTCCAACGTAGTGAATTAGGTAGCATTATACTTTCGATACCATATTAGAGATTTTGGGAATCTTCTAAGCTCCACTTTCAAATAAGGAGTAAAGATTTGACCAAGTGGCTAAATCTTAACCCCATATTTGAGAGTGGGACTTGGGGGGATTTCTTATTTATGAGAAGCATTAGCACTTAAGTTTTATGCTCAATGTCTAAAGAAAGCTAGATTATTAGCACTTTCAAGTGCCGTGAGCATCCATGTATTTTTTCTATGGAATTTTTACACCTTTGTTTCACTTAAATGGACCTTAGTAAGTGCTTTCAAAATACACTTGAAGAAAATGAAAATGTGAGTATCAAAAGCCTTCTCTTACATAATGATTTTAGGCTCACTGAATGATTTTTCATAATTAATGTTGGATTGGATCAAGGATTATGGCTCTTTGAAAATGTTTATGTGTAGATGAAAGTAATATATGATTTTTTCTATGCAAACAAATTTGTCTTTTTCCTGTGTTTTTTTTGCAGATGTCGCATCCTAGTTCATCTAGCAATGACCCGGATTTGGATCGCATGAATGATACATTGGGCTTGTTCGGCAGGGGGATTAATGCATTTTTTGGAGGTTTTCCTAGTAGGGAAGACTTTATGGGAGAGATGACCAGACACCTTGGCCGCTCTCCCACAGCAAACGAGGTGTTCAGCGTCATGTCTGGAACGCCTCTGACATCTTTGCCTAGCATTACTTCCCAAAATCCAATTGCAGGCACTCCACGTGCAACACCTGTACATGCATCGGCTGAAGCACAAGCATCAGCCGACTCACGTGCATCTGCAGAAGCACGTGCATCCAGCGAGGCAGAGGGTAGTTGATAGAGAGGGAGGAGGGAGAGTCGAGGGGGAGGATGAGGCTTGTGTGGGGGTTGCCTAGGAGGTGGCGAGCGATCACCCTCACCAATAGATCACGTAGAGGAGCCAATACGCCAGTACTATAGAGTTACAGATACTGGTGGCATCTTCCATGATGATGAAGGAAGGGATGTAATGGCGTACATGAGGAGCGTCGTGCATGTGACGTATAAAGATTGTTTCGTCTACTTCAAAAATCAGAAAAGCGGCTTGTGGCAGGAGGTGTTGAGGGCAGTCCATAGGAGGTACCCAAATCCTGAGGGTCAGCGATTCTCGGATGATTGGGGACGCACAAAAGTGAGGGATTTGCTTCACAACAAAAGATCCCACCTCATGACACGTGCTAGGGACTCACTACGGAGACAGGAGGAGGGGCGTGGAGCCTATAGCCAACCACCTATGTGCCACCGCATAGAGTGGAAGAAAGCAGCATTGAAAGTGAAGAGTCGCCAGCATGCAGAGGCGCGACGCATCCAAATGGAAACCATGGGATCGTCGCATTACGAATCAGGCGGCAGAGAGTCGTGGAGGCAGAGTTTGTAAGTATATTTTGATTTCTAGTTTTTTACATTTATATTTCTTTCAATTCTTTATATAATTTGTTCTAATACATTGTGTTTCATAATTGTTTGTATATATCATAATTGTTTTGCAGACTACTATCGTTGGTAGGATACCTACTCCTAGAGAGGAAGGTTACCATCAAGGCCATAACCGCGCAGCCACATGGCTTCACTTCTATGAGGAGGGTCTCATCACTGAGGACCAATACAACCGAGCTATGAGGATTCGACAACCAGAGGAGGTATTTTTTTCTTACTTTTCTATTAAAAGTATAGCTAATTATAACTTTTTCTCCACCACGTGTACGTAAGAAACCTTGATCTTTTGTGTGTGTAGGTGGACCCGGATGTGGAGCATAGCGAGGAGGAGGATAGCGACACTAGTAGCCATGGTGGTGCTAGCGAATATGTTTCTTCTTTAGATTCGTAGAGAAGCACCATACCTCCTCTATGGCCTTGTTTTCTTGTAGATGTATTATCCATCTTTGAGCCTACTGCCACGCTTTAGGTCGCAAGCACTTAAACTCCCATGTAAATGCTTTTGATCTATAATGAATATATGGACTTTTATTTTCAATTCTCGTGCTTCTAGATCCATTGTCTTTTTCCCAAATGCACAATCTGATGTATGGGAGGGGAAAAATAAAACCAAAGAGCATCCAGTTGTATTTTGCATGCCTATCCACGTGTCTAAATTGCAGAAAATGCGCGTTTATAAGTGCGTCTAAAATGCAGAGTACACACGCTCATACATGCGCTACATAATTTAAATTTAAAAAACAAATTAAATATCTTTTTTTTAAATGAGATTTTTTGTTTTTCGTTCGCATCTATAGATACTTGTAAAAGCGCGTCTACGGGCGTGTCTATATGCCCGTCTAATTTGCCATGTAGATTCGCTGGTAGACGCACAAAATAAATTAAATAAATAACAATTTTGGTTTTTTTATGCGCTTGTATTCACACGTGTATATGAGCGTCTGTTGCACGTCTATTTCTGCGTGTAAATTCCTTAATACATGCGATTATAGATGCGAGTTTGTAGACACCCAAATAGACGGGCGGGTAGACACGCCCGTAAGATTTTCTCTATATTCAAAAATCGTGTCTAAAAGTGCGTCTAAGAGGCCTTTTTGTTGTAGTGTCTTGCAACACCAAGGTCACATCCACTCATGAAATTCATCCCTTTTCCTAATGAGAGTGACATTGAAAGCATATGCTTGCTACCATTGACTTGCCTTTCTCAGAAGATGAGCATGGTTATAAGTGAGTAGCCACTAGAGTTGGATATATTAAAGAGAAAAGAAAAACAATGAATGCCATAGACCCCAATACTACTATCAATTCTGGTATGTATGATGGCAAGAAGTACCTAAATATCTCATAGCATGACTTATGGGTATCTGCAAACAAGCTAGAGCTTATTAATATCCTACACTTTTTGAAAAAGAAACTACACAAAAATCCTATTGTAAACCTAAAACCACTTGAAGAACTCTTGAAAGTGCAATGATGGAAGTGGACTAAAGTACATGGTTTAAACCTCCTCTACAACTAGACCCTCCTCGAGAAGCATTAGGAGAGTTTTAAGGTCTTGAAAATGTCACTTAGGATGTAGAGTGTGTGTGTGTGTGTGTGTGTGCACTCTCTAAACCAATGGGAGTAAAGCCTTCATAATGGAACTTTAATTTTTGAAAAATTAAATAATTATTTTTCAAAAATAAATAAAGATTTAGAATTAAAAATTTTTGCTTTGAATATATGATTTTTACCCCTTGTATTATAATTATGATAGCATTTATATTAGTGGCATAAGGTCTCATCCACTTCACATTATTGACATAATTATGATTGTATGATAATTACATTAAATCTAAATTCAAATCACAAAAATTTGGGTGCTTCAAACTTCCCACTCCTCTTTTTTCCTCCTTACTTAGCTTATTCCTCTTTGTCTCTCACTCACTCACTCACTCACACTCTCTCTCAGCTACTATGTATGGAGAAATTCGACGTTTAACAAGGGATCCAAGCTCTTAGACCACATTTACACTAGTGTTTAATTAATTTCAAAATAATGGAAAAGGGATTCATATTTTGATGCCATGAGGCATATTCCATGGTGAATTCCGTGAGACCACGATGGATTTTGTGAGGTGTTGCGATTAATTCCACATAACTATATTTATTTGCCCGGGCTCGTACACAAGATGGATTCCTTATACGAGAAGTTGATGGAGATGCCTATCCTTTTTGGGCATCAAATTAATTTAATGTACATGTAGGTGATTCCGTGTTTCCGTAAAATACATATTAAATTAATGGATGTTTATGAGTTTAGAGTGCACTCATATTAAATTAAGGTTAGGATAGAGTTCCAAGCTATTTGATTATTTTGTAGCTGAAGATTACTAGGTATTCACTTTTGTCAATTTAATTTTATTATTTTTTAATAATTGTGAATGCTTCAGTTGATGTGTAGAGCAGGTAGCGATGTATATGCTCTTGAAAGTCGTCTAGCTATTGCATATGCTTCACCATAAAAATCCTCTCGAACAACTATTTTTCAGGTAATGTAACTTTTTGCTGGTTCATATTTTGAGAACGGTGTAGAAACAAAAGTTTTAGCCCTCAAAAAGATCTACAATTATTATTAGATACATATTTTACAAATTTTGAATATTTCGCAAGTTATTTGAGTCCTAAAGTGACACTGAATGTAAATTTCACAGCAGTATGCAGAAAACTGTGTAGTAGCCAACTTTGAGCCCTATTTTTTATGACCTTACCTTCAAATTTGATGATCCATCATAGAGACATGAATTGTGGACCTTTTTGTTTTCTACAACTCTCTAGTTATCATCATGACATGATTCTATCTACAAAGAAAGTTATTTATCTTAAAAGTAGGTCTCGCAATTAACCCAGACTTGATGACATTTGTATATTTCAACCTATAGAAACATCTAATTTCCTAGTAGAATAGCTTTTAATCCATTTTTAATTTGAGTATACTCCCAAAAGAAAATATTTTAGCTTGTACAAATATCGAAAACTTAACTAGATATGGTTTTGTCTAAATATACATATATTAAAAGATAATCATATCTAAATATGCCATAGAACTTGGATATTACTATTTTTTTAAACCGAGAGACTAGTATTTTATTCAACTTTAGCCTTATCTTTAATATGTTTCTTTTTAAATTTTAGTCTTAGTCATAAGTAAATCTTTTGTAAAATTCCTTATAAGCTCCAACTCTCTAGTTATAGACTAACTTGATTCACAAGAATATATAAGTTGCAAAGTAGGCCTTCAATATGATTCTCACTCTTATTTTTTACGATTATAGTATGCCTTTAATATTGTTATCTTTTGATTTGATGAGACTAACAAATTTTTCTTAAAATTATTTTGAAAAATTCTTCAACTTCCTAATTCTATTGTGAATTCACGCTTTGTAGTAAAGATAGAGATCTCCAATCAAGGTAAGGTAGGTAAGTCTTTTACTATTTTTTTTCTAGAATTCTTAGTTAAATTTTTACTTACTACTAAACTAGAATAACAATTTTATTTGTTATTGTCGATGCTTTGAGTACGAGACCTAGCATTCATAATATTTATGTCTTATCTTTTGACCCTCTTACTCCCATGAAAGACATCTATAGCACTAATACTAGTTTTTAATCTTATGAGAATCAATCGTTTGCTAATAATTTGACTCCAATTGATTCATTGTCCTATACTAGACACTTGGTTTTATATATATTTTTTAAAACCTCATTCAATTGAAGACGTACAAGGGATGACTGCCCGCGCCCTTAGTGCTTACCCTACACTCCTAGCTCCACATTGAGCAACTAATAGCAATTGTGGACAAATGATATCCTACCTAGGGGTACGGTGCCATGAGGCATATTCCACCGTGGATTCTGTGAGACCACGATGGATTCCGTGAGGTTTTTTATTCCACGGTGGATTTTGTGAGGTTTTGCGGTGGATTCCGTAAAACTATGTTTATTTATCGGATCTCGTACACAAGATGGATTCCTTGTGCGAGAAGTTAACGAGAATGCGTGTCCTTTTCGGGCATCAGATTAGTTTGATGTGCGCATGAATGATTTCACAACGGGTGATTCCAAAAAATACATATTTAAATTAATGGACATGTATGGGTTTAGAGTGCACTCGTATTAAATTAAGGTTAGGGCATAGTTCCAACCTATCTGATTATTTTGTAGTTAAAGACTGCTAGATATTCACTTTTATCGGTTTAATTTTACTATTTTCTAACAATTGTGAATGCTTTAGTTGATGTGCAGAGCAGGTAGCAATGGCTTTGGATAGCATTGGGCATTAGCATAAGTCCAAGTGTAAATTTTATTATTAAAATTATTATTCTATTTATAATTTATAAGTTTAAACTTCTTTAGTAATAATTAGATCATTGTCCTTAGTACTATTAATTTATTTATTTTTAATATAGATTATTTTAGAATATGATATTTAAGATGTGCTTTTATTGAAATAATCTTTCTTTATGGAATACCTTACCATTTTCTTAATGCCGTTAAGTTTAGAAGGCTTTTTCTAGCTTTCTTTATAAAAGCAACAAGATCACGTGCAAATTAGAAGAAGAGGGTGAAAAGTGAGTTTTTTCGTTTCTTCCTCATCCAAAATCAGAATTTAGAGCTTCAAGAGTCATTTTGGGAGTTTTGGCACGCTCCGGACGCAATTATGATGTCAAAACGTCAAAATTGAGATCATAGAATTTTCTACAGCAACTGTAGCATGTTTCAGGATACCTCTTGACTCTTAAAACTCTGTATTTCAATTGATATTTGTACTTTCTTTGTAATTATATATAAGATATGAATGAAAATATCCATGTAAAACTATAATATATAATTAAAGATGGCAAATCATGGCTTTTGCTATGAGAGAGGTTAGGCCCAATCGTGGGTTTTTCTCTTGTCTTTCTCAATCTATTGAGCTATTCAAATCCTCTTATGTATTATAATGTTGTTTGTATTTAATAGTTGAGATGTTTGATTTGTTAGATTTTTTTACTAAGTTCTTTATTTATGATTGAGATTTGATTTGCTAGATTTACCACGTGTACCGCTTTGCACCATTCAACTTCTTTAATGACAAATATTTGTGTTAAAAAGTTTTGTAGATATTAAAGAGGAGAAGAAGACTATATAATATAAAGATATTGAAGCAAATCTCTCTTTACTTTCAATACATTTTCAAGTATTAATATTGAAGTAATTCTCTTTTTGTTTATTATAATTATATATAAAATTATTTACAAGGTAATATAGAAAATTTATTGCTTAGGCTCTCTTTGAGACTTTAGTTACCACAAGTGTTGAGAATATGCTTTCAATTTAGTATGCTTTTGAAAAGATATTCTCTGTTGTTCATTTTCACACACTCCATGGTCTCCGTGTCTCTTTGGCCAACATCATTTTTAATATCTTTTTAAGCCTTATTCTTGCCTTGATTATCTTTTTCTTGTTCTGGTTGGATACAAATGATAACCATATGCTTTAATATCAAAAATAAAAATTATAAATTATTTTATAGGTAGTCAAAGTTAGAACCATTGAATCATTGTACTTATACATTGACATTTCCATGGGATTCCTTCAATGAATTAATAAAATAATATTGCTTGGCCTAGAAGTTTAGCTTACTTTAAGGCTTGATGAATCTTGAAAGATAGTTATGTAAGATTATACTTTACCTCATAGTAGTTGATTTTGTCCTTACCATGCTAACAATGATTTATACAACAATTTAAAAAAGTTCCAAGGTTTTGCTAGATCCATTTTCATTAATTGCTTTGTAAAAAATCCAATACTAATGATGGACACAAATAATTAGGATCTATAGTTTTCCATTACTAGTTTACAAATTTGGATCCATACAAAAAATACTTAAGACTTAAAATTTTGGTGATTTTGATCCCAAATTTGAACTTAGATGGCCCAAAAACCTTAAAAATGGCTCTAAACATGAGCTATTTGAGCTCCGAATAAAGTTTCAAGGCTACATTTTTACATTGTGTCTTATGAAAAGTAAATACTAAAATGAAGTAAAAGTGGTACAAGCTACCATATCCACGTTTCATAAGATAGTGGTGAATAATGACAATGTGTCTTATAAAATGGGAAATACTAAAGAAGTAAAAGTGGTGCAAGCTACCATACTCGTATTTCATGTGGGGTGAAGGGGGGTGAAGAAGGACAATGTGTCTTACGAAATGCAAAATACTAAGAAGAGAAAGTAGTATAAGCCATCATATTCACGTTTCATAATACACTAAAGGACACAAGATTAGATGCTTCAATCCTATAGTGTATCTATGAAAAGTGAAATATTAAGAAGAGAAAGTAGTACAAGGCATCATATTCACATTTCATAAGACAATGATAAAGAATGACACAAAAATTAGAAGATAATGGTGAAGAAAGATACAAAGTTATATGCATCAATCGTATAGTGTGTCTTGTGAAAAGTGGAGTACTATAACAAGAAAAAGTAGTACAAGCCATCATATTCACATTTCATATGATAATGGTAAAGAAGGACACAAGATTATATGATTCAGCCCATTGGCCTTAGAAACATGATTTTTTAGCCCATATAGCATGTATGGATCCTAAAAAATTTTGTTTCTCAAGACAACTAGCTAACTAATTATCAATCTCACTAGTAACTACCCCTTTTTTAAGAAAGTAAGGTTTGCAAGGATTGAAACCCTTGGTAGCAATTTATTTAGCAATATTCAACTAGACCCAAAGATCGTCTGAGTGGTTGATATCTTCCAAGAGATCTATACTTATCAAAACTAAACTTCTTCTCATAAAAAATAGGTCTAGAATGAAATGAACTATGTCTTTGTAAATGTCTTGTTTGAAATAGGGAGCTCTTTTATATAAGACTTCTCAAAAGGTGGTCAATAGCCCTAGATTTAAAAAACATGACCATTTTTTCATAAGGATACATATTTTTCAAGGAAAATATAGCTCTTTTATACCCATGTTCAAGTCCCTTTGTAAATCCTTTCTTTTCATTTTCAACACCTTTCTTCAGCTACTCAAACAACATAAGTGTATGGACACACTCAAGACCTTAGGTCTATAGGTAAGATATCCTCTCAAATGTGTCTATTTGCTCCTTTAAGATATTATAAAATAAAGTTTACTTATTTTCTAGATAGATTAGAATAAACATTTACATATTACAAGAAGATGTGTTTTGTTGCAATGTGTGTTTGAAACTAATGTTGAGAGACTTCTTATTAAAATATATTTTTTGAAAGCTTTAGTTTCAAATAAAAACTTGGTTATTTCATAAAATACAAAGTATAATTATCCCAACTAATAGTATAGATTTATATTATGCATATCTTATAATAATATTTGATCCATTTAATACTTGAAATCTAAACTTTCTCGCTTGTCTTATGAAATGCAATTTTAGTTCACGACTTTGTAGTTTGTCTCCAAGAAATTCATATTTTTACAGCAGTCTAACTTTATCTTCCTTATTTGATAAAATGCGATTTTAGTTCATGACTCTGTAGTCTATCTCCAAGAAATTCATGTTTCTTACAAAGACTCTAACTTTTTCTTCCTTATTGAATGAAATGTGATTTTTGTTCATGACTATGTAATCTATCTCTAAGAAATGTACCTTTCTTACAATAGTCTTACTTTTTCTATGGGTTTTTTTTTTTTGAGTAGATACAAAGCACATGCAATTACTTGTGATAAAGATTGACAAAAAAGAGGCTATCTTATGAAGAAATGAATCATTGAGGAGATAAGTAATTATATTATTTTTGACTTTCTTCACAAAGAAATAAATTCTTCTAAGTTCAAGGATGTCAAGATAATGTTGAATTTTCCTTGATTTGATCCATTTAATACTTGAAAGCTACTTTTTCTACCTTGTCTTATGAAATGCAATTTTAGCTCATGACTATGTAGTTTATCTCCAAGAAATTCATGTTTCTTATAAGAGTCTAACTTTTTCTCCCTTACCTTATGAAATGTAATTTTAGTTCATGGCTCTGTAATCAATCTCTAAGGAATTCACATTTCTTACAGAGAGTCTAACTCTTTCTCCCTTGTCTTATCAAATGTGATTTTAGTTCATAACTATGTAGTCTATCTCCAAGAAATTTACATTTCTTACAATAGTTTACTTTTTGTATGGGTTTTTGTTTTGAGCAAACACAAAGCACATGTAAGTATTTGTGATAAAAATTGACGGCTATCTTTTGAAGGAATGAATTGATCGAAGAGATAAGTAATTATATGTTCTTTGACTTTCTTCACAAAGAAATAAATTCATCTAAGTTTAAGGATACCAAGGCAATGTTGAATGTTTCTTTCAACCTTTAAGAGCTTGTGGAGAATCTTATTGACAAGCTTAAGGTTTTATGTAAGATTATATTACATATGTATAGAGACTTACAATTCATAGTAACACTATATTAGAGAATTTGGGAATTTCCATGCACTTTGGGAGTCCCCCAGTACCTTTATTATTTGACCACATGGTCAAATCTTATTGTCTTACTTAAAGATGGAGTGTACCCTAAATACTGTATAAGCTACCTTTTCAAATTCCACTTTCAAATATGGATCAATATTTAGTCACGTGGTCAAATATTTATCACTTATTTGAAATCGAGACTTGGAAAATTCCCAAATTCTCTAATATGGTGTCTAGTTATGTACATTACACTAGTTCAAGGAACCAATGCTCCCAAGTTAACTCCTATTACCAAGTGGAGGATTTCAATCTCAAAATATCTTGGAAATCAAATAAATGGATAATTTGTTGGCAAAGTAGCTGGAAATTTATCTAAGTTTAAGTATATCAAGATAAGGTTGAATGTTCCTTTTAACCTTCAAGAGCTTTTAGAGGATCTTACTAAAGCTTCAAGTTTATAGGGAAGATTATTTAGGCATATAGAGAGTCTTGTAATTGACAATTATGTACATTACATTGATTCAACTAACCAATTCTTCCAAGTCAACTCTTATTATCAAGTGAAATCTCATTAAAAGTACATTAACCTTTATCAAATAGTATGTCCATGGACATGCTAACTAGCACAAATTCCACATGTGAGTTAGTCAAATCTAAATATAATCCAAAATGTGAAATTGTTATAAAATTGGAAAGCTTTTCAAACAAGAAATCTTGATGTATGATTTGTGAAATGTTATGATTTGATTTGTAAATATTTTATCATTCACTTAGTTTCTTAATATGTTTATACTAATAAACACAAAAAGTATACTAGGTTAACTTGCTTTCACCATGTAACAACTCATCTCTTTGCTTTGTTAATAAGTGATTCTTTAATCTTATAACATCTTTCTCTACAACAAGATTGGGGTTATATCCTAAAAATAGTTATAACCACCACTAATACAACTCATCAACAAAGAGTTGTTATAGAAAGGAGATGTGCTATTATTAATGGGAGCTGCAAGATATAACCTTCCATCCAAGCAAAGATCAAGTTTTTCTTTTTTCAAATCTCTACACATGCTTCATGGACTTTGAAAGAATGTTGAGTTTACTCTTTTTATGATCGGTTCATACTCATATTCTAACTAAATACGAAGATAATGATGAGATTTTTTTATTAAAAATGTAAATATTATCAGATGATTGATCTATAACTAATAATATGATTGAAGATCAATATTAGAAAGCTATGTGTATTTGAAAAAGAAGAAAAATGGGGAAGAAATGAGCAAGGGGAAGGAGAAAGGAATAAGTGAGAATGGAGGGAGACTAGCAAAAGTTGAAAAAATTCAAATTGAGTATTCATTGCCACTTTTATGTTAAAAGGTATATTCATTATGGGCCAATCCCTATCATCTTTATGCAGGCCCAAATTTCTAAACTTCATGTAGGCCATGAGAATGCTATGATAATGACATTTTATGATTGTAGATAGGCTTATTTATAAAAAAATAGATTTAAAAAAAAAACCACAAAATGACTTTTTAATCCCCAAATATATTCTCTTTCTAGAATCTCTTATAGAGCAATTTTGAGACCTCAAAACTCTCTCTAGAACACCGAAGTGGAAGAAGAGGTAATGATGGATTATGAGTTTTTTGACACAAAAGACATGGAATGTGTATACATTGATTGGGATGAAGCCTCAATAATGGGACTTGAAACTATCAACAATGACATTGACGACACGTGATTGAACAAATCATTATCGACTCTAAACCTAAGAAAATGCATGCATTGCTTGTTGACAAGGTAGTCAAGATGGATTGTGATAGAACTTGGCTAGAGTACTTAGAAGTACTAGATTATGAGCAAGCAAGACTCAATCAAGTGAATCTAGAAACCTTATATGAAATCATGACTATTTCTAAGCTATGATCTCCAAGAGAAATACCCTCATCTAGCAAAGGTTGTGACTTTAACTCAAGTCAGAAGTTAGCTTAGACAGTGACTCAAAATCCCTTTGCTATCTAAGATCTGGTGCATTAATGGTATCTTTCTAATCCACGAGTGGCACTGTAGCACAAAAGGCTTAAGGAGGAATGGTGAAAGATTGGAAAAAGTTACTACTAAAAAATGTAAGAAACCTCAAGATCTCTCTAAGTGCTTTACTAAATTCAAAAAAGGAGATCAAATAGTTTTCCTGCTTAGGGATAAATGAGAACAACAAACTAGTGAGTGTATTGAAGGTTTAGCCAAAGTCAAAGAAATTGATTTAGCTGTTGCTGAGGGTGCAATAAGCATGGACTTGTTTTCATTAGTAACAAGGATACTAAGGATGAGAAGACTAATCTTCTGCATCTCTTGCAAGAGTTCAAGGATGCATTTGCTTGGTCACTTAAGGAAATTAAGGGGATAAATCCTAACATCGTTACTCATAATATTCCCATGGTACCAAATGTGGTACATACCAACTAAGCAATGTCCTTATGCAATGAATCCTAAACACACTAACACAGTCAAGGAGGATATCAACAAGCTCTTAAATGCTAGATTTATCTCTAAGATTGAGCATACAAACTGGGTTTCTCCCATCATCATTGTATTGGAACAAAATGAAAATTTTAAGTGTATATAAATGACAAAAAAGTCAATGGAGCAATAAATGAGAGAATTATCCATTGCCTTATACTAGGCACATATTGAAAAGAGTGGTAGGAAAGGAAGCCTATAACTTCGTTCATGGATTTTGATGTTACAACAATCAACTACAAGTCAATCTAAACTATAGGTACAAAATATATTTTGCCATCAAATGGGGCATATTCACATATATTGTAATCCCCTATGGTCTAACCAATGCTCCTACCACTTTTCAATGATTAATGTATACAATTTTCAAAGACATACTCTACAAATGGTTAGAAGTATTCGTGGATGAACTCAATGTACATACTAATTGGGCAGAACAACTTGAGAAGCTTTGAGAAGTCTTTGAATGGTGTAGAGATAGTACAAACTCTCTTTGAGTCTAGTGAAGTGCTTGTTCTAGGTCAAACATGGATGCATTCTAGGATACATAGTGTGAAAGAATGGCAATGCAATAGAGCTCTCAAAAGTCAAAGTGATTGTCAAATTGCCACCACCAACGATCTATAAGGAAGTTCAATGCTTCGTCGACCGCATTAGATATGATTGAAAATTTGTCCTAAACTATACACTAATTGATCAACCTCTATAAAATTTGTTGATCATTTTCAAGTGGATCGAAGAATGCCAATGTGCATATGAGACACTAAAAACGGCTCTAACCATAGTATTGATTTTACAAGCCCCAAATTGAGACATAATCTTTTTATGTGTACATTGATATGTCAAAGTTTGTTATGGAAGTAGTATTATGCCAAAATAGAAAGCACAGATTGGGCTACTCAATGATTTTTGCTCATTGTCAATTTACAAACACTAAAATGAACTATCCTACTACTGATAGGGAAGGATTGGCAATGTGTTTGTGGTGAAGACATTTCATAAATATTTACTAGCAATGCCCTTCACTTTCTTTGTAGACTACTAGGCTCTATTATATCTTGTTAAAAAACCATGTGATATCAGTTGCATATCCTGAAAGTTGCTACTTCTTCTCAAGTTTGACTTCTCCGTAGTAGTACAAAAAGGAAAGCAACATTAGATGGCTGATCATTTGTCTCAAATGCCCAATGGAGAGCCAAAAAAAAGGGCATCATAGATGACCTTCTTGATGTACATTTGTTTAAAATCTATAAAGCAAAGGATCTATTTAAGTCAGACCTAACTTCTTATTAGGTTGATGACGTTGTTGAAAACTTAGAAAAGAGAATACCTAAAGCATGTTGTTGAGGACTTGGAAAATAGAATACCTGATTTAAAAATAAAAAAGGCTCAACTTTGTCAACTCATAATCAAAGAAAAACCCTATCAACTAATTGCTAGAAAATTATATCGGTTAGGCCAAGATGGCATGTTGAAACATTGTGTTTGTATGAGATGCATGAAGTTTTGGCTAAAGGGCATGTAGGAATTATGGGGATTCACTTTGATGTGTGTAGTGACATCATTCACATGTGGATGCATTTATTTTGATCTTTAATTGCACTTAATTTCACATGTTTAGGGTCTAAGGTTCCATGTACTACTCTTTTGTTTCTTTTGTACTATTGTGAGCATTTGATGTGGCTAGCGGCATTATAGATTGGTTATCATTGACCAATTGGTTGTTAACTCCATATGCATTGCACTATCAAATAATATGGAGGCACAAATTGTCAAGCTTTTGAAGATGAGAGATGCTTCTTTGATAAGCATAATACAGAGTCAAGTACCATCTATAAAAGGAAGATAATAGGGATAGAGTAGTAATTTTCCAAAAACTTATTTTATCACATCATGAAGTCTGGTAGTGTGCTTTGCATTAGGGATCACCTCCTTAGTAGTGTTAAGAAGTCCATGGCTGTGTACTACCACCTAGCCAACAAATAAACAGCCAAAGCCATTGGAGAGGACTATGAAAGAAACAAGGGTTCTATTGCAAGAGTGTAATGTATTGAGGTTGAGATGTTCAATTCATACAATAAAATTATCAACTAGGATGATGCCTCTCAATCTCAAATACCCCTTTTTGCCTTATAACTCTAAAGAGCTCAAAGTACCGTACAATGGGTGAAACTATAAGTCTAAGAATAAAGAGTGAATTCATTAAAGCTTTGTCCATGAAAGTTTTTGTGTAACACTTTTAGAAGAAGCAAAAGGGGTGTTGGCTAGGACTATCATTTTTTCTACCCATGCAATGACAATTATGGATAATGATCACTAGAAACATGTATGGAAGAAGATTAGAAAGTTTGGGTCTAACTTTCTATGGATGTCTTATCACTCAATATGACATGACCTTCTTGATAAGTGCAAAGGTAAATGAGTAGGTTGAGAGGGTTGTCTATGAAACTTAGAAATGACTAGATGTACCATTGTATCAAATGGTTGGTCCAATTTCCAAGAACAACTACTAATAAACATGATACTAGTTTTACCAAGGGGGGATACATTCCTAAAAGTCGTAGACAACATAAGAAAGATTAAAGTAGGAGAATATGCTATAGAGATTTTATGTAAAATCATTGAAAAGATAGGGCATCACCATGTGATGCAAGTGGTTATGGATCATGAACATAATTGTAAAAATGCCATCAGAATTATACAAGAGTGTTATTCACAGAATACCTATCACAATTGTAGCATCCACTCGCACAATTTAGTATTGAAAGATCGATATAAAAATGAGACCATAGCTTGGTTTGCTAATATTATTAATGATTGCAAAATATTGTCAAGTTTATGTCTAAGAGAGGCCAAGAACTTCACATTTATTGGGCTCGAATGTCATTCATCCTAAATCTTCCCATAGAGACACAATTTTGTAGCCACTTTTACACTAGAGTCCTTCCTTTGAAATAAGGCTATTGTGGTAGAGATATTCTTGTGTATGAACATGTATGACTAGGAGTCTTAGAAAAGTGTGCAAGTGAGGGATAAGGTTGTACAGTTGCATTCTAGTTTTCTAAACAAAGACAATTGGTGGGGATCTATGATTGATATATACCATATAATAATTCCATTGTGTGTACTATATGTAACATGGATGAAAGGGTGGAAAACATGGAAAAGGGATGGATGACATGGTGGATAATGCAATAGAGTTTATAGTTTCTTGAGGAGATTAAAGACTCCAATGCAAAGCCATGGCAAAAGCCTTGCAAGGCATCTTAGAGAAAGGTGTTGCTAAAACATATTCAAAGAACATGACCCCCCACCCATACACCATTTCATAGTGTCACATTTTAGATCACAAGTACTAAGGTCTAGATTTATGGAGTAACATTGAGGTGGTTGCAGATTTCTATACTTTGACCATCATATTCTATGTGAAAGATGAGGTCTAAGAAAAGAATGTATCAATGAGGTCTCTTGTTTTAGGCTAATAGAATATTAATTCTCTAATCTCTTTATGTACAAGACGGCCAAAGAACCAATGTGGAAGTGGTAGACCATGAATGCAAGGGATATTTATCCACATTTGAGGCCCCTTGTAGTACATGCACTAGTGCAATGTGCTAGCAACTCCAACTTAGAGAGAAATTCAAGCAGATATAAATATGTGCACAATACTATTTGAAAAAGATCGTTGGTAGATAGGGCCAAGAAGGTGGTATGTATGTATTGCAATGATAGGATCTTGTAGATCCTTCAGAGTAATTACTATGAGGAGGGTATAACCCTATGGATGTACAATTGTGACAATGCTAAGATAGAGGCATCAATCTCTAATAGGGTTGACCAATTTGAGGGTGGAAGTCACACCATTATTATGGACATTGAGATCAAAATAAACCTAGAGGTAGTAGACCAATACATTGAGAAGCATTTTTCCCATAGGATGACTCCATCCTAGGAAATATTCAACAAGTTGCAATAGTATCATGTAGCAATCGATAAATTTTGACAATACTTCTCTCACTCTTAACTTGTATAGTGAAAGAAGTATTAATTGTGTCCACAATTGATAAATTTTGATAGTTGAAAAGAAATAGATAACCAAATGATTGCATTACTTTTGCCACTACTTCATTCAATTATGTACATCATAGACCCCTCCTACATCATAGAATAAGAAATCTTATAGTGCATCTACAAAGAACACACAAGTATCACACCATGTTTAGATTTTTGCTTAGATTTCAGCATAACTCAAATTTCAATCATGTAATTATATAAGACAATCCATCATAGGTGCTAGAAATACATTCATCTACAACCAACAATCCATGCCTTCTCATATTTCTTTTCAACCCTGTTCATGGTCCCAAATTTTTGAAAGCATCCCTATTGAAAATCCAATGAAGCTTGAAGAAAAAACACTTGAGCCTACAATATGAGGTGAGAGCTTTTCCCACTTAGCACCATCGTGATGCTACTTTACCAATGGTACTCATTCAAAGTGTGGCTTTCTAAATTCTTTTACATTTGGTGACAATGGATAATCTCTCAATGTAGCTTGATTCTTGGCATGATTAAAACATACAATCAAAAATTTCACAACCATCTTACCAACACAGCTTGTAAAATCATGCATATGTAGTCCATCACCAAGACATTTGTTTTCATATGTACAACAATGATGTACAAGTGTCCAAGAATAATGGGGTAAGAATATGAATCTTGCATGAACACTACAAGGATTTAAACGTATAGCGATGGTGGGTAGCCATGCAGGTAGCGGCATCGCTAATGCCCCATAGGAAAAAAAAACATGCTGAAACCGAGCATGGGTTCATTTCGCGCATTTTCGTCGATCGTTTTGAGAGGGAGAGCGAGAGAGAGAGCAGCCGTCATGAGAGAGGGAGAGGAAGAAGGCTTGCCGCCGCCGCCGCTACCATCGTTTGCGAAGGAGAGGAGGAGCCTTCATCGTGAAGAGGAGCCGCCAAACCCTTGCCATATCTCATCGGTGAGTCCATTCTCTCCTTCTTTTGCTTGTTTAGGGTTTAATTATCTTTCTCTTTTGCTTGTTTAGGAGAGGAAATGAGAGAGAAAGAGAGGGAGAGGGAGAGGGAGAGGGAGAGGGAGAGGGAGAGGGAGAGGGAGAGAGAGAAAGAGAAAGAGAGAGGGAGAGAAAAAGAAAGAGAAAGAGAAAGAGAGGGAGAGGGAGAGGGAGAGGGAGGGAGAGTGCATTCTCTCTCTCCCTCTCCCTTTTGCTTTTATAATTTGTGTATATATATTGAGAGAGGGAGAGGAAATGAGAGAGAAAGAGAGGGAGAGGGAGAGGGAGAGGGAGAGGGAGGGAGGGAGAGGGAGAGGGAGAGGGAGAGGGAGAGGGAGAGGGAGAGGGAGAGAGAGAAAGAGAAAGAGAGAGGGAGAGAAAAAGAAAGAGAAAGAGAAAGAGAGGGAGAGGGAGAGGGAGAGGGAGGGAGAGTGCATTCTCTCTCTCCCTCTCCCTTTTGCTTTTATAATTTGTGTATATATATTGAGAGAGGGAGAGGAAATGAGAGAGAAAGAGAGGGAGAGGGAGAGGGAGAGGGAGAGGGAGGGAGGGAGAGGGAGAGGGAGGGAGAGGGAGGAAATGGAAGAGGGAGGGGGTGAAATGAGAGAACAAGAGAGAGGGAGAGAAAGAGAAAGAGAAAGAGAAAGAGAAAGAGAAAGAGAGGGAGGGGGAGGGGGAGGGGGAGGGGGGAGGAAACGAGAGAGGGAGAGAAAGAGAAAGAGAGGGAGAGGGAGAGGGAGAGGGATGGGGAGGAAATGAGAGAGGGAGAGGGATGGGGAGGAAATGAGAGAGGGAGAGGGAGGGAGAGTGCATTCTCTCTCTCCCTCTCCCTTTTTCTTTTATAATTTGTGTATATATATTAAGAGAGGGAGAGGAAATGAGAGAGAAAGAGAGGGAGAGGGAGGAAATGGGGGAGGGAGGGAGAGGGGGAGGAAGGGAGAGTGAGAGGGACGAAATGGAAGAGGGAGGAGGATGAAATGAGAGAACGAGAGAGAGGGAGAGTGTGTTCTCTCTCTTATTTATTTACTTTTTGTATAATTTGTATATAATGTGAGAGGAGAAGAAATAAGGGAGAGGGAGAGGGAGAAAGAGAGTGAAATTAAAGAGAGGGAGAGGGAGGAAATGGGAGAGGCAGGGGGAGGAAATGAGAGAGAAAGAGAGGAAGAGAGACTCAGGGAATGAGAGAGGGAGAGTTCATTCTCTCTCTTTTTTATTTATTTTTTGTATAATTTGTATGTAATGAGAGAGGGAGAAGAAATGAGGAAGAGGGAGAGGGAGAAAGAGAGGGAAATTAAAGAGAGGGAGAGGGAGGGGGAGGGGGAGGGGGAGAGGAAATGAGAGAGGGAGAGGGAGAGGGAATGAGAGAGGGAGAGTGAGAGGGGGGAGAGACGAAAACATAATAGGGAAATGAGAGAGGGAGAGGGAGGGAGAAGAAATGAGAGAAGGAGAGGAAGAGAGCCAAAGGAAATGAGAGAGGGAGAGGAGAGAGAAAAAAAGAGAGAATGAGAGGAGAGAGAAAAAGAGATAAGATGGTAAACATAATAGGCAAATAGAGCAAGAGAGGGTATGGCCCCTGCACAACATCCACATCTTTGCACGACATCAACCGCGACTGGCCCCTGCAGCGTGAAGCCTCCTCTATGCCCTACTGCAAAACGTAGACCATCTTGCTATACCGTCGCATCTCCTCGCCTTCGACGTCCACATTGATATCGTCTGCAACCTCCAGCGAAGAGAGCCCGGCATGGATCAGAAGCTGGTGATGATTCAAACAGTCCTGACAGTAGTTGTCTTCCTGATAGTAGCTGGTAATGATTCAAACAGTCCTGACACTCTTCCTGACAGTAGTAGCTGGAGGGGGAGGGGGAGAGGAAATGAGAGAGGGAGAGGGACAGTAGCTGTCTCATTGACGAGTGTCGCATGCATGCAATCGCTTCCTTGCGGAAGTACTTTCATGAGTGGTTTCAAGTTATATCTAGCAGAACAAGCTCCTTACAAAGGTCAATCCAAATCGAAGGCTCTTCCTGAAGGCCTTTCAATTGAGTCTCTCATCGTCAACTACCTCAAGAAAATATCACAATTTATCTTGCATTACATGAGGGACAGGTATGGTGGCCAATTGATGATGAAGGATATTCAATGGTGTCTTACCGTGCCAGCAATATGGGTAGAAGATGCCAAGCAAAAGATGAGGAAATGTGCTCAGAAAGCTGGTATGGTCAAGGGAGTGTCAAGCAGAACATGCTCAGAGGATGCAAGCCCTCATCCATTAAGAGTAGTTCTGGAGCTAGAGGCTGCATCTTTGCATTGTCTCCAAAATGCTAGATTCCAGTCCATCAGAGAAGGGGAAAGGTTTGTTGTGGTTGATGTGGGCGGAGCCACTATTGATTTGGTCGTGCATGAGAAAGTTCCTAGTACAAATTTTTAAGTGAAGGAAGCTACAAAGAGTACTGGATGCCTTGGAGGTGGTGTCTTTGTTGATGAGAATTTCCTCTCTTTCTTGAGTGCCAAAATCCCTTGTTTGCCTGTCTTTTTGAAGACAAAGCCATCCTACCGTTTCAAGCTATTACAGGCATGGCAGACCATTAAGTGTACCTTCAATGGAATGGACACACCATTTGCTGAGATTGATTTGCCACACGCCCTTGCAGACATGTGGTCCAAGGAGGATCTAAAAGCCGGGTATCCTCAGCATGAATATGGGGAGCTGATATTATCATGTCAGGACTTGAAACACATAATGAATTCTGAAGTTCAGAAGGTTATAGACTTGATACAGAAACAACTGATCCATGGAATAAAGGAAATCATGGTGGGAGGCTTCTCAGCTTCACCATATCTGCTAAAAAGAGTTCGTGAAGATTTTGAAGGGAAGGTTAGAAGAATATACAATCCCCTAGATCTTGGCAATGCAATTTGTCAAGGGGCTGTGTTATTTAGCATGTCAAAGCAGCCCATATCATGCAGGGTTTCCAGGAAAACTTACAGGATTCGTTGTGCAAAATATTTCAGAGATGGAGTTGATCGATTGAGTTACCTTTTCTTGGACGATGATGGCAATGCCATGTGCAAAAATGTTTTCTCAGTGCATGTCAAGATGGATGATGTAGTTCTCATTGATCAGAGTGTAGAACATACATACTACCCCATATATCGCAACCAAAAAAAGATGAAACTCTCTTTATACAGCAGTGCAAAAGAGGTAAATCCTTCATACACAACTGCTGAAGGTTGTCAACTAGAGGGTAGTATTGTCATTCACATTTCACAGGACATGGCGAAAGGCAAAGCACGGGAGGTGTGTGTGCGCATGCACTTTGGCAGGTCTACCATTGAGATATTTGCTAAAGGCAACAATTTTGGTGATGGCAGCACTTTGGGTATGCTACCTATTAACTTTGATCAAGCCATGGATCTACATGATTAATGAGCTATAGAGTCTGAAGTTTTCAATATAACACATGCCACCTTTTTGTATGTAGCATACCATGTGTTTATAAAAGCCAGCTAAGGCCATAAGAGCTTTACTAGACAGATTATCAATCTTAAGGTAAGGTGCAAGGTGGACAATTTTTGTAAAGGGCACCTTTCTAAGAAGTCGGCTAGCTGCAAGATCTCTCTTATGTTTTGCTTAAAGAATAGCATAATCAAAATTGACATGCTGGAATATTTCTTGATAAATCATTATGGCAGTTTACTTAGTTCCAAGGGTTTTATCTCAATGATGTTCACACTAAAATCAGCTCAATGAGGTAGCTTGTGTGGTAATGAGGTTTGAGTTGGAGTAATCGAATTCTTCATGTAGGTTTTAGCTCTTTGACAGTAAGGGTGAAAGTAAGATAACCAATTGGTTTAGGAACTGACACAACAGCTGCAACCTGGCAGTCTGTATGGTGATTTGCTAGTGGGTGAGGATTTGCAAAAATCTGAGGCTGATGCTACAGCATTAGATGCGACCTTATTGTGGCTTCAAAACTAATGAATGATCTGCATTTCAATAATTATCCTTGGACCTAATGCCAGTCCGGTTGTCCAGATTTCTTTAGTATATTTAGGGTAAAGGAGCTAGTAAAGTGATACTTAACATTAATAAGGCAATAGCTCACTTGCGAAATGGTCTTGGTCCAAGTTGCTTATATTGTTAGCCCATGCCATTACCCAAAAAGTGTCACCTGATTGATAGCTGTCTTTTTACAGACTCCTCTACCCTATAGTATTCTGACTTTGCATTGTAAGCCTTGTGTATTCCAACCTCCCTCCTTGTGTATTCCAACCTCCCATGCCAATGAGAGAGGGAGAGGAGAGAGAAAAAGGAATGAGAGAGAGAGGAGAGAGAGAGGTTGGTTGGTGTCTGAGGCACTAGTGCATATTTCACAATGGCTACCAACGATAGAACTAGACAATGAAATGCTATGGCTGAAGGACGATGATAGACTGAATGGAGATGTGGTGGTTGGAAATGGGGTAGAAAAAAGAATGGATGCCTCAATGGAAGAGAAGGTGAATTGCTTTTGTATGTTGCACCATGCCTCTATGGAGACGGGGCTCGCCAAGTACCAGATCGCTAGGCAAGATCAAGAGGAAGCGCGAGCTGAATTCCAACGTAGTATGCGTCATCAACTGATTCGATATCCCAAAGGCATGGAGGAGATGCCGCGGTTTATGTCAACACGACGGTTGCATGGAGCCTTGACCGTAGCGTCTTGCGAAGGGACAGATGTCTCAATGGAGGAGTGGGAATTCTCGAGGGGATGTAGTCCAAAGGTGATGAGGGGTTTAGAATCTATCGTATCTAAATATTATATAAGACATCTAATTTGAGTGTTTCAATGTACAGAGTGCAACATGGTTGCGCGGATGGCATTTTCGCGTGGAGTGTATTGACAAAATGCACTCCACAATGGACTGTGGTGTCATGGCAAGGTTCGAGCAAGAGAGCCGGCGACAAGCAATGGATCCAAACACGGTTGTGGATGAGATGGAGTATTTTGGGAGCTTGCAAAGTATTGTTACGGTGGATTACTGTAGCTTCTCCATGATACTATTCCATGTGCAGTGGTTCAAAGTGATACTTGGAGGAGCTGGAGCAACACTTCGACGAGGTCCATCTAGATTTCTTGAAATAGATTTCGAAAAAAAATGGACGGATTTGCCTGACACCTTTGTGTTGCCCGCCCATTGTGAACAGGTGCATGGACTCATTTTCTTGCTAATTGTATTACGACATGGTTTATATCACAATGGTTTGAACTCTCTTGTACGTGTTTGTGAACAGGTAATCTTCTATCCAAACCCCCGACAACCTCGATGGTGGTATGTTATACCTTCAACTCCCCGAAGTGCAAGAGTATATGATTAAAGTGATGTTCCGAGCATAGATGAAGATAATATGCAAATAGAGGGGTCAATATTGCAAGGGGTGGAGGCCGTCGAAAGCTTGGAGCTAGCATCGGCTAACAATGATGGAAATACAGGAGTCCAAGAATTCTTTGAGAACGAGAGGAACTCATTCTTTTGTGGTGACATGTCTATCGACCTTCCAGTGTATGCAGAGTTGTGTCAGGAGATTAACATGGGACCATAGGATACTTCATACTTGAAGCATCCACTTACTCAATTCGTTGACCAATCGCTTATAAGGGTACATAAGATATGCATTTTAAGTGAGATTTTTTTTAAATGATTTATATTGCTGTGCTTTGTATGATTTAAATTGATTATTCTAACATCATTTTTTGTCTGTGCAGGTGATATTTTCAGGATGAGTCGAGGGATGAGCGATGAGGAGTTACAGGACATCTTCGCACGCATGTCTCTAGACCAGATTGCCAAATTCGGAGAGATGGCAAACCAGGAGCTGTCTCAGTCTTTGTCAGGGCGCTCTGCTAGATCAGCTTCAACGCGATATGCCCAGGAGCGTGGACGAAAATGGGAGAGGACCCATCTTAGGCAGACTCTAGGGGGTTATGGATATCTAGTCGATAGTAGGTCAGGAGCCATCATCATGAATGATGAGGGGAGGAGGGTGATGGCTCGCATGAGAGAGTTGTGCCAACAAAGTTTTCGGCACAACGTCTTAGATCATTGGAAAAACATACCAGAGGGGAGTAAGGACTACATAGTAGCATCCTTGCATGAGGAGTTTCTGGTGCCAGCCACAGTAGATAGATTCTCTACGAGCTGGATAATGGATTACATGCGTACATACATGTCACATAGACGATCTGACGTATGCAAGGCAATCAAGAGTGGGGCTGCAAAGCCCAAGTGGTTAGATGCAGACGATTAGTGCCGACTGAGGGAGGAGGCTACAGATTCTCCAAGACGTTGGAGTCAGCAGCGCAAGGCGGCGAGGGCACGACTCGAGGCCGGAGTGGTCCATCATCTTGGGAGTGGCGGCCACATGACATATTTGGAGGACTTTGTAAGTTTTTCTTTTGTTTTGCTTGTTTATTTTTTTGAAATATTCTTTGTACTGACAATCATGTTTCTAATAGTTAGCATTTTGTTTTCTTTGCAGCACTCCATTACAAATCGCGATCCGACTGGCCTTGAGACTCAATATGCAGAGAGGCACGGTCTCACTGCATTGATCGACTGATTGTATAGACACAGCGGCCCTGTAAGTCACTCATCTTTCTTGTCCGTAGTTACCATGAGATATTTGAATGCATTATTGTATGGTGGACTAATGTGTTGTTTCTTTTTCTATAGAGTCTGTTCGATGCTCCTTTGCGGCGAGACAAGATTTCCGAGAACGAGGATGCATAGCTCGCCCTTGGATCCCTGGAGCTCACACACCTTTATTTTTGAGTCGCTTGATCTATGTAGACATTTTCTATGTATTAGTGATATCCTGTCATGATTGTACCAATCGTTTTTTATACGATCATGTATTTATTTCATGCATCAGTTTTATGATTTCAGTATCATTGTTTTTGCCCTGCCACAAAAAAAAAAATTTCCCTGTTACCGTCGCTATTAGTGTCATAAATTTTACTACTCGCGTCGTTACGTCGCATAACCGTCGCTATCAGTGTCGGTATTGGTGTTGCTATCAGCGTCATTGCGACGTTGATAGCGACACCAATACCGACGCTGATAGCGATGCCAATACCGACTATTCTATGGCATCGCCAATAACGATGCTTTTTGCGACAATGAGGGCAAATTTTGTTATTTGCATTTTCGTCGCTTTAAACGTCGGTATAAGGCCTATATCTTGTAGTGAAAAAAGTGCTACTTATGATGTATATCATTGATAGTAGCCTTAATAATCAGGCACGTTGCATATAAATCTCTTAGAAAATCGTTGGTTGCCTTCATCTCCATCCATGATTAATATCTACTAGCCATTTGCCATATTCATGAAAAACATGATCAATGAGTGCAATACAAGGAGTTTCAAGGTCCCCAATCTTAACAATTTTCTTTATAGTAGCAAGAGCCCAATGATTACATGTATAGTGGCTCCTAGGTATCATATCTAACACCTGCACATCATTATAATGCCTCTATCTCACACACCTATGAGTATTATTGTAAACTACTGCTTTTTTAGCCATACCACTTGGTTTTTCATCATCAACAAATAGCCTATGTAAGTTAAATGTATGCTTTGACTCGATATTTCTTTTGTTTTTGTACTATAGGAATTTGTTAGTGAAGGAACAATGGTCTTGTTATAAGTCAACTTCTTGTTCAACATCTCTGGGATTCTTTGTGAAAAAAATTGCAGGTACAAATTTTTTTAAAAAATTGCTCCATTTAAATTTTATTTCATTTGGAGAGAACATTTGTAAATTATACACATGCTGATAGGTAACTTTTCTATTTGGTTATCATAGATGTCTTCACAAAGGAAAAACATCAGTAACATACTTGCAGTGGAGGTCTTCAATAGGAAAGATAGTGGCAGCAATTAGATTTGTGATAAGTACTATAAGTTGGATTGGATTTTGATACACCCAAGTACTTGAGGGAGTTTCAAGGTCAGGCGTAAGGATGTTACAAACCCTAGCAAACATTGGAAAGGTAGAATTTTAGATTTCAAAAAAGTGTTCAATGGAATAAGTACAATAACAGAAGTGTTGATCCAACATGTTTATATGCACAAACAAATCTATGTACACTACAAGAACTACATTGCAAATTATAAATAAAACAGTAAGTTTTTAAATTTTATCATTGTTTATTATTTTGCATCAGAGTTATTTTAAAAATCTTTGCAGGGTTCTAATTCAATCTTATTTTACTAACACCTCTATATCCATCAACTTTGCATGAATTGCAGAATGTGGAATGTTTGAATGGCAAGATACATGTTTGGCATTAAGACATAGGTTCTTTGATCTATGATAATAACTCTACAAGTCAACATGCAACTCAAAATATCTTTTTTTATAATTCATTGTATGTAGTAGAAAGCCAAAGATTGTAGCATGTCCCATTGCCACCACTATCTAGTGGTGAATGGTTGATTGATAGCTTGGATTTCTCAGGAGCATGTAAGTCCAATATAAAATCTAACATCAATAGTGCCATGAAACCCACCACATGCTCCAAAGATGTGCATCTTAGTTGGTTTATTCTATTCTCATTGTTTGCACATTTGTTTGGTTCATGTGATGTTTTGAAGAAAACAAAGATTACTTATCAATGCAAGTGTCCTTCCGAGGAAGGGATGAGTCAGCTATTGGGTGAGTCTTGGCAAGTCAAAAAAACACATTTTGATGAGATGATTGAATGCAGGGTCAACCAATCTGATCTCACATTCATGTAAATTTTTTTTACTACTTTGAATGCCTTGATTGAATTGACATAGGTCTTGCTTAGATGAATTGTTGTGTTATTCGCATTTACTTACCATTATTTTTGTTTTTATTATAGGTATTTCATCGCTAGACAAACTCCGTGCATTCGCTTTTGATATAGAAGATGGTGACTTTTGTGAGGGGAGTGAATAAGCTTAGATCAAGATACCCAAGATGAGACACATACAACTCTCATAGATGTAGTTATCTTGTGGAATGGTCATAATCCTTTTGTGGTCAGCACAGAGAGCCATTGGCCTGTTTCTTTTCTGAGACAAGAAATCCAATTAATGTCCAATGAGCCCCTCTGCAACTTCTATTTCAAGTTAGATAATAGAAAAGTTAGGATTCGTAGTGAGCAATCCATGACATGTAAACAATGTGCTTCTCCACATATCCTTGAGATAGTGGAATCCTTGTAATTTTTTTAAATAAAGATTGAATATAAACTTTTTTTAAACTTCTCAGTACTTTCAATTTAGATAATCTTAGTTTACTATGATCCAACCATGCGATAATACATATTGTAATTAGTTAATCGTGCTAGTTAAAATCATAATTAAATTGCAAGCTGGAGTTCTATAATCTATGTAATATTATCTTTGCATAATGATATATTGCAGCTTATATCTTCTACTTATTTCTTAAAATTAAAAATTAAATTGGATCTAAGGGATTTTAAAGGTCTTTCAGATTTCATTTCTTTAAAATTTTCTATATTTTCTATAGTTTGACTTGAATATACTCAGTGATCCAAGTATATTCGAGGATATAATAATGTAGATCCAAGCAATTGCTTGAATGAGCAATTTTATTGGTTACTATAAAGTATTGAGATAAAGAAACTAAGGTAAGAGTTTTAATTTGAAACTTTAGGGTTAAAAAAGAACCTTTATTTAAAACCCTAGATACATAATTAAAGATATAACTCCAAACTCATTTTCACTTTCATTCTCTACTTTCCTACACTTGTGCTCTCCTCCCTTCTCTCTTTGTGTGCCATGGCCACCACTCTCACCTTTGTCACATGGATTTGCTCCACACGCTATGCACAGATAGGAGACCAGATATATCATAGGTTTTGCGTGACCTTGAGTCTCAAGAGCTTTCTTTCCACCGTGGACCCTAGCTCTAGTATACTGGCATCATTTTGTGATGCGGCAAACCCTCTCACCTACTCTTTTCTAGGCTCTACTCTCATATGCACTACAAGGATTTGGGCGGATAGCGGCATCGCTATTGGCGTTGCTATTTGCGTCGCTATCTGCATCTCGACGCAAATAGCGACGGGCCGCAGGGAAAAAACGCGGCCGAAACCCGAGCATTTTTTTCATTTCTTTTGCTCCATTGAGAGTTTTGAGAGCGAGAGCGAGGGAGAGAGTGACCGTCGTGAGAGAAGGAGAGGAAGAAGACTTGCCGCCGCCGCCGCCGCCGCCGTTGTTTGCGAAGGAGAGGAGGAGCCTTCATCGCAAAGAGAAGCCGCCCCATGCTCGCCATATCTCATCGGTGAGTCTCCCTCTCTCTTTCTTTTGCTTGTTCAAGGTTTAAATCACTCCCTTTTTCTTGTTTAGGAGAGGAAATGAAAGAGAAAGAGAGGGAGAGGGAGAGAGAGGGAGAGAAAGAGAAGAGAGGGAGAGGGAGAGGGAGAGGGAAAGGGAGAGAAAGAGAGGGAGAGTGCATTCTCTCTCTCCCTCTCCCTTTTGCTTGTTTAATGTTTAAATCGCTTTCTTTTTTCCTTGTTTAGGAGAGGAAACGAGAGAGTAAGAGAGAAAGAGGAGGAGAGGGAGAGGGAGAGGGAGAGGAAGAGAGAGAAAGAGAAAGAGAAAGAGAAAGAGAGGGAGAGGGAGAGGGAGGGGGAGGATATGAGAGAGGGAGAGAAATAGAAAGAGAGGGAGAGGGAGAATTCCTCCCTCTCCCTTTTGCTTGTTTAATGTTTAAATCACTTTATTTTTTGCTTGTTTAGGAAATGAGAGAGAAAGAGAGATAGAGAGGGAGAGAAAGAGAAAGAGGGAGAGAAAGAGAAAGAGAGGGAGAGGGAGAGGGAGGGGAAGGAAATGAGAGAGGGAGAGAAAGAGAAAGAGAGGGAGAGGGAGAGGGAGAGAAAGAGAAAGAGAGGGAGAGTGCATTCTCTCTCTCCCTCTCCCTTTTGCTTGTTTAATGTTTAAATCACTTTCTTTTTTGCTTGTTTAGGAAATGAGAGAGAAAGAGAGATAGAGAGGGAGAGAAAGAGAAAGAGAGGGAGAGGGAGAGGGAGGAGAAGGAAATGAGAGAGGGAGAGAAAGAGAGGGAGAGGGAGAGGGAGAGGGAGAGGGTGAGAGAGAGAGAGTGCATTCTCTCTCTCACTCTCCCTCTTGCTTGTTTAATGTTTGAATCACTTTCTTTTTTGCTTGTTTAGGAGAGAGAAAGAGAGAAAGAGAGAAAGAGAGAAAGAGAAAGAGAGGGAGAGGGAGGGGAAGGAAATTTAAGATAATAGACTTATCGATAATGGTATGCAATGCGCTTTGCCATGGGCCACGTACATTGGTGACTCTTTAAGATGGCTTAAAAATGGTCATGTCCTTCATAATGTCCAAGTAGGGGATCTAATTGTGATATGCATAATTCATTGTTTTTGTATTAACTTTATAGGCATAACAAATTAGAAATCATGCCAACTAGTCAACGGAAGGACTAAAAGAAAATGATACCCTAGCTAATGGTCATTACGGTACTTCATCAAAATGAACCCAAAAGTATTCTTATAGAAGAAGAATCCCTTAAATTGAGTATAGGATATTTTCTCTCAGGTCTTATGACTATGAGTAGAATTGATTGAAATAAATTTTATTACTATAGTTATTAAATTTCATAGATGGTGCACATTAATTTTAATACGCGATCCTAGGACAAAAAAAACACATTTCTAAGATGCTTTTTGTTGAGACTGATTTATTATTAGACTAAGAGATCCTCAATGATGCTCAAAATGGATTACTTATACTCAAAGCCGAGATATAACAAATAATTATCTACCGGGACAAACAAATCCTTGAGCATGATACAAGGCCGAGATATAACATCGGAAAATCTCTCAACTACTATATACAATGCAAGATTTATGGTCAACTTGCAACTTGACATACATCTCCATAAAGCTATCCATTTAAGTCTCGTTTGCTGTAATGTAGATAAGATGGAAAACGAAGAAGGTCTTATTGTTCAAGACCGCGAGACGTATCTTAATCAGCGTGTCCCATGTCCTTGCTCTCAATGCAAGTTGGCAATTAGACGAAAACGTCGATTGTCTATAGAACACGTACGGCGATTTGGCAAGTTTCAATCTGAGATCATTGATCAGGCGATTGCGGATTTTCAGCAAACGGTAATTTGAAGTTAATATTAATCATGCATTGTACTCTCAAGCTAATTGAAAACCATACACAATAAGATTGGGTCTTGTTGGCAAATTTTCTATCCAGGGGGTGATGTCTCGACCCAAGGGGGAGTGCACCCTTTGCGGCCAATTAGAAGAGTTCGTGGACGTGCGATGGATGGATTGCAGGAGCCACAAATTTCTTGGCTCTTCTCTGAAAACGGGCAACAAGTTATCTATATGTTGCCATGCGGGTGTATCTGCAGGGATCCTCCATTTTCCATCACTTGAACGATGACTAGCATGCCATGACATGAGCTTTCAAATAGACTTACACTTGATTATAAGTTTTATACGTGGAACAATCCGAAAATGTCACAAAACCTTACGAGGAACATCCATTGACTTCATCTCCACTTCGTATCTTGATTCGCCACAAACATGACACTCTCGTGCGAACTCATGAATCCCACGAAATAAGACACAATCATTGACACATGCATGAATCTTGACATAAATACGAGACTATGGAGACATGTCCAAAGTGTGGTGCTCACAGGTATCAACAGGACTTGCAAGGGCAAACCATCCCTCAAAAAGTTCTCAGACACTTTCCGCTCATCCCCCGCATAAACCACATGTTTCGCACGTCTCGCATGGCAAGCTTGACAACGTGGCATGTGCAGAATAGGTCCACGGATGGAGTTCAACGAATATAAGCAGATTCGCATGCATGGAGCCACATTGACTCTACCTTCCCAAGCTTTGCGCGAGAGTCAAGGAATCTTCGCTCGGTCTCGCTATGGATGGTGTGAAGCCATTCGGTCTGCGCTCGGCTTCTTACAGTGTGTGGCCTATAGTGCTTGTCAACTACAATATCCCTCCATGGCTTTCTATGAAGAAATGACATCTCATCCTTAGCTTGCTCGTCCCGGGCCTCTACAAAGTAAAAAATATGAACGTGTATCTTCGTCCATTAGTCGACGAGCTTAAGATTTTGTGGGAGGAGGGGGTCACTGTGTAAGATATGAGCAGGCGCGATGGTCGACGATCAGCCAATATTCGAGCCATTCTCATGTGGACGATGCATGACTTTCCAGGATTGGGAGAGTGCTCAGGTGAGCAGACCTCCGTTCTCGCTGGTAATATCTATATTTTATTTCATTCAATCAAGTATTCACTAGGTCGTGGCTCGCCTTACAGGTCTGGTAACCTCAGGTTATCATGCATGTCCATTGTGTGGGCCACAGTTAGACTCCCGAAGGTCACGAACCATGAAGAAGATGGTATATCAAGGACACACCACTTTCTAATTGCCGGAGGATCATGAACTCAGGGAAGGTTTTCTTGGACGACCTCCAGCACGTATGAACGCTGCAAGCTGGTATAAGCTGAAAATGGTAAACCCAAAATCACATCCAAATGGAATGCGACGGTTCTCAGTTTTCTACGAGTTGCCATATTGGACCCACTTACAGGTCAACCACTTGTTGGATCCCATGCATGTTTTCAAGAATGTGGGCAGCTTGCTATGGGACCACATCACAGGAAAGAGAGACACTATAGGGTCACGAATGGATTTGAAGGAGGTAGGTAAGATGGAGGTGCTTTGGCCACAGTCGAGTGCTGAAGGGGGAGTGCAGCTTCCTCGCGCTCCCTGGGTTTTGTCTACCAAAGAAGAGCGCATTCCATTGTGAAGCAAGTAATCAAGTCTATCCGCACTCCGACGGGTATGATGCGTTCTCTCAGGTCCGCATTTTCTAAAGATGATCAATTGTCGGGGCTAAAATCCCATGATTGGCATAAGATATGTCAAGTTTGTGAACAGAATGAATTGTAATTAGGGTGGGCATTTTGCAATTTGAAAAGTGACCATTATTCATAATGCTTTCTGATTTGTGGCAGTTTATCCTACCGATCGCGATCGCAGGATGCCTTACTCTAGAAATTCGCGGGGCCATTTACAAGTTGTCGACTTTGGTGCAATGGATCTCACAGAAAGAGATTAAGACGTCCTCTATTGAATCTGCAAGGCGGGGAGCAGTTGAGATGGTCTATCTCTTTGAGAAATAGCTGCCCACTAGCATGCTCACGATACAAGTTCACCTTCTTGTGCATCTTGTGGACGAAGTGGAGATTGCTGGACCTGTCCATATGCGATGGATGTTCTTCCTGGAGCGCTTCATGAAAACCCTGAAAGGCTTTGTGCGACAACGAGCTCGTCCAAAAGGTAGCATGGCGGAAGGTTGGTTGGTGTCAGAGGCGTTAGTGCATATCTCACAATGGCTACCAATGGTGGAACCAGACAATGAAATGCTATGGACGCTCAAGGACAATGATAGGCTGACTGGAGATGTGGTGGTTGGAAATGGGGTAGAAAAAAGAATGGATGCCTCAATGGAAAAGAAGGTGAATCGCTTTTGTATGTTGCACCATGCCTCCATGGAGACGTGGCTCGCCAAGTACCAAATTGCAAGGCAAGATCGAGAGGAAGTGCGAGCTCAATTCCGACGCAGTACGCGTCACCAATTGATTGGATATCCCGAAGCCATGGAGGAGATGCCGCGGTTTATGTCAACACGATGGTTGCATGGAGCCTTGACCACAGCATCCAGTGAAGGGACATAGGTCTCAATGGAGGAGTGGGAGTTCTCGAGGGGATGTAGTCCAAAGATAATGAGGGGTTTAGAATGTGTCGTATCTAAATTTGCTTGCTACATCTAATTTGAGTGTTTCAATGTACAGTACAAAATATATAGTGCAGTGTGGTCACGCGGACGGCATTTTCGCGTGGAGCATTTTGACAAAATGCGCTCCACAATGGACTGTGGTGTCATGGCAAGGTTTGAGCAAGAGAGCCGGCGACGAGCAACGGATTCGAATATGGTTGTGGATAAGATGAAGTATTTTGGGAACTTGCAAAGTATTATTACGGTGGATTACCGTAGCTTCTCCATGATACTATTCGATATGCAGTGGTTCAAAGTGGTACTTGGAGGAACTGGAGCAACAGTTCGACGAGGTCCATCTGGATTTCTCAAAATAGATTCCGAAAAAAAATGAACGGATTTGCACGACACCTTTGTGTTGCCGGCCCATTGTGAACAAGTGCAAAGAGTCATTTGCTTGCTAATTGTAATACGACATGGTTTATGTCACAATGGTTTGAACTCGCTTTGTAAGTGTTTGTGAACAGGTAATCTTCTATCCAAACCCCCGAAAACCTCGATGGTGGTATGTTATACCTTTAACTCCTCGAAGTGCGAGAGTATATGATCAAGGCGATGTTCCAGGCATAGATGAAGAAAATATGCAAATAGAGGGATCGATATTACAAGGGGTAGAGGCCACCGCAAGCTTGGAGCCCGCATCGGCTAACAATGATGGAAATACAGAAGTCCAAGAATTTTTTGAGAACGAGGCAGACTCGTTCTTTTGTGGTGACATGTCTATCGACCTTCCAGTGTATGCAGAGTTGTGTCAGGAGATTAACATGGGACCATAGAATACTTCATTCTTGGAGAATTGTATTACTCAATTCGTTGTTTAGATCTTCCATAAAGGTACATAAGATATGCATTTTAAGAGGGATTTTTCAAAAATGATTTATATTATTATGCTTTGTATAGTTTAAATTGATTATTCTAACATCATTTTTTATCTGTGCAGGTGACATTTTTAGGATGAGTCGAGGGATGAGCGATGAGGAGTTTCAGGACATGATGGCACGCATGTCTCCAGATCAGCTCGCGAGATTCAGAGAGATGGCAGACCCGGAGCTGTCTTGTTCTTCGTCAGGACGCTCTGCTAGATCTGCTTCAGCACGATCAGATGCTTCAGCTTCGAGCAGACGATCTCGACGCTCACTACTTGGGCCAGAGGGAGGGACTGCATCGGGATCAGGGGGGTGTTGCTGTGGAGACATGGACATGGTGTCTCCGTCTCATCGTTCAACTGGAGCTGCATCACCTCCAGGATTTGTCACACTTGTGGGGACGTCTACTCCAGTTACTCCGGCTTGTATAGATGCGGCGGCGCTGTAAGTCACTCATCTTTCTTGTCAGTAGTTACCATGAGATATTTGAATGCATTGTTGTATGGTGGATTGATATGTTGTTTCTTTTTCTGCAGAATCCGTTCGATGCTCCTTTGCGGCGGGACGAGCTTTCGGGGAACGAGGATTTCTAGCTCGCCCTTGGATCCTTGGAGCTCACACACCTTTAGATTTTAGTCGCCTGATCTATGTAGACATTTTCTATGTATTAGTGACATCCTTTCATGATTGTACCAATCGCATTTTATGCGATCATGTATTTATTTCATGTATTAGTTTTATGATTTCAGTATACATTCTTTTTGTTTGCAAACGCTTTGTATGCAGTAGTGTAGAAACTATTTTGTATGTCTCTCATACAGCACACAGCTGCCCTACACAATTTTTTTTTTCTTTGTTACCGTCGCTATATGCGTCGCAAATTTACTGCTCGCGTCGCTATTGGCCTCGCTATGAGTGTCGCAACTTTACTGGTTGTGTCGCTATATGCGTTACTATTTGCGTCGCATTTTCGCTATGTGCATCGCTAATAGCGACGCATATAGCGACGTTTCTATGGCGTCGTCAATAACAACGTATTTCGCGACGACGGGGGCAAATTTTGTTGTTTGTATTTTCCTCGCTTTAAACGTCGGTATAAGGTCTATATCTTGTAGTGATGGGTTCCCATAGATTACCTATATAGCTTACACGCTGGATCAAGCCATGCAAAGGTAATAAATTGAGCCCTCATGCATGTGGGGCAGCATCTCCGTGCCAAAGCAGTGCCCATCTCATCCCAAGACCATGCCATGATGGATCTCATCGAGCGCGATGTAGCATTTTTCATATATATTTTATGCACTGAGGTATAAGAGGACAGTGAGGAAGACATCGACACACCCTCTTGGTCAAAGCTAGAGTATTTTGAGAGGGATCCTCAAGAGATCACACTCGATCGGAGAGTAGAGGCAACACAAAGCTTAGCCATTGTGCACCCACCTCCTTGCCCTATTGAGATGATGACAAGGGATGAGCTACCTCTTGCTTCTCTCCATGCTATCATCATCGAGGGGGTGGAATATTTACTTATGCAGGATGTACTAGTGGTGCGCACATTGGATGCTGTACGCTCATGTAGTGAATGCGGGAAGGTCCCCAAGAACAATCGAACTCTACTTTTTGCACAAAACTCAAGGTAAAAAGCATGCACGATATGAACAAGAGACCAATTGGATGCAATCTCCTCCCATGCCTTGTATGAGCACTCCACAAAGCATGTATTTTATGTATTAATCATCTTCAAGCTCAAATAATAGCCCAAGTTACAAAATAGCAAGCTTTTAGCTTTTGAGTTTGCTTTAGCATAAAATAGGAATAAAGCTAATGGGCAGTGCCCAAAGAGTCTGGCATGCCCAATACAATGTCCAAGTAGAAATAACATAATCGTGCGCCCATGCGCATACAAAATAATAATAAATATCCAACGCCTCAATAAATAGGCGTGACAAAATATAGACGCCAAGCCTAAGGTATGCGCCCATCAAAATATAAATAATAAATCGAATACTCGCTATCCTCCAATGCTTTCCTCCGCCACTACTGCTATCTCTACACATCAATTGAAGCATTCACAATTGTTAGTAAAATAATACAATTAAACCGACAAAAGTGAATACCTAGCAATCTTCAGCTACATAAATAAATCAACTGGTTAGAAATCAATCCTAACCTTAATTTATTACGAGTGCGCACTCTAAAATCATAAATGTTTATTAATTTAATATGCATTTTGCGGAATCACCCGCTATGGAATCACCCATGTACACACTAAATTAATGAAACGTCCGAAAAGGACAGGCGTCCCCATCAACTTCTCGCACAAAGAATCCACTTTTTGTATGAGCCCTAGTCATCAAAGTTTACGGAATCCACCGTAAAACCTCACGGAATCTACCGTGGCACGGAATCCACCATGAAATATGCCTCCTGGCATCATACCCCCGGGTTGGGATAGCAATTGACCTCAATTGCTATTAGCTCAATGTGGAGCTAACAGAGTGGGAAAAGCATTTAAGTGTCTAGCGTGCATCCATTGTGCTTCTTCTACAGGATGGTTCTTAAATTTAAGTCAATGTCTATGATAGCTTTAGGTTCAAGTATTTCAGTCTCTTCCTCTAACAAAGTTGGGTTTTCATAAACAGGGTGTACAGATAATTGGCCTCTAAATGGTCTTAATAAACTAATGTGAAATGTGTTGTGAATTTTCCAGTGAGGTGGTAATTCTAACTTGAATGCATTGTCATTAATTTTATGAATGATCCTAAATGGTCCATAGAATCTAGGGGCTAATTTCACAACTGGGTGTCTATCTACACTTTGTAGTCTATGTTTTTCTATTCTCAACCAAACATAGTCATCAACTTTGAAATTCATTGCTTGTCTTTTCTTATTGGCTTGTTTGGTATATGATTGCTGGGCTTTGGCAATCATGTCTTTAACCTCATCAAAAATAGTATTATACATACTAGCAATATCATCAGCACTCTGAATTCTATTTGACAAAGATGCAACAGGTGTAGATAATCTATAACCATAAATCACTTCAAATGGTGCTTTCTTTGTAGATGTGTGTGATGTAGTGTTATATGCAAACTGTAATAAATGCAAATGTGTATCACATGTCTGAGGTTTAGAAATAGTATAAGCACGTAAAATATCTAGTATAGTACTATTAGTGGCTTCTGTTTGTCCATTAGTTTCAAGATGAAATGCAGATGAGAAATCAATTTTTGTGCCTAGGTTAGCAAATAGAGTAATCCAAAAGTTGTTAAAAAATCTAGAATCACGATCAGAAATAATAACTTTTGGTAATCCATGGTTAGTGAAAATAGTTTTCAAAAACAATTGTGCTGCTTATGATTCTGTTAAAGCTTTCTTACATGGAATGAAATATGCTTGTTTACTAAACCTATCTACTACTATCCAAATCATATCATGGTTAGATTTAGTATTAGGTAAACCAGTAATAAAATCCATAGAAATTTATTCCCATGGTCTAGATGGAATAGATAAAGGCATAAGTAATCCATATTGTTTACCATGTTGTCTCTTAACTCTTTGACAAATCAAACATTCAGAAACAAAGTTAGATACATCAGTGTCCATATGCGACCAATAAAAATCTTCAGTTAATGTACGTAAAGTAGATATGATACCTCTATGACCTTGATATGGAGGACAATGAATCTCATTCAAAACAAAAGATGTGAATGGAACTGTAACACATAATCTCTTTTCATAAAACATAAATCCATCATTATAAGATAGTGAATCAATAGGAATCAAGTTATTTTGAACTAATTTATTCCAATCAGCATGAAAAGTAATATCCTGATAATAAGTATCTTTCATAACAATCAAAGAATCAAAAGATATAACATAAATATTATGAATGGCAGGTCTTCTACTTAATGCATCAGCCACTACATTTTCTTTACCAGGTTGATATTGAATGATAGGATAAAAACTCTGAATAAAGGATGCCCATTTGATATGTCGGTCAGATATTTGGGGTTGGCTAAGTAAATGTCTAATACTTTGCTGATCGGTCTTAATCATAAATTCTGAACCCATTAAGTAGTGTTTCCACTGTCTTAAGGCTTATACGACAGCTAATAGTTCTTTGTCATATGTGGAATATTTCAATTCTGAGGGTTTCAGCTTACAACTAGAATAGGCTATGGGATGATTATCCTACATAAGCACGGCTCCTATTCCTGATCCACTAGCATCAATCACTACTAAAAAGAATGGTCTATTAAAATTAGGCAACTGTAGGACAGGAGCATGGGCTAATGCATGTTTCAATAAGTCAAAGGATTTATGTTGATTATCGAAGCAATGATAAACAATACCTTTCTTCAGAAGTTTAGTCAGTGGTAAAGCAAGTAATGAAAAATTACGCACAAATTTCCTATAGAAACTAGCAAGACCTAGGAAAGATCGTAACTCATGCACATTTTTAGGTACAAGCCAATTCAATATTGCATCTATTTTCTTAGGGTCAACTTTAATTCCATCAGATGATACAATATGACCTAAATACTCAATTTATGTTTTAAAGAACTCACTCTTTTCAGGATTTGCATACAGTTGATTATCTTTTAATAACTGGAAAACCAATGACACATGCTCATAATGTTCTTTCTCATTTTGACTAAACACCAAAATATCATCAAAGAAGACAATAACACAATACTGATATTTTTAAAAAATATACGGTTCATCATTCTACTAAACGTAGCAGGTGCATTAGTCAATCCGAAAGGCATCACTAAAAGTTCATAATGACCAAACTGTGTCCTAAATGCAGTCTTGAATATGTCAGACTTATCTAGTCTCACATGATGATAACCAGATTTAAGGTCTATTTTACTAAATATGGCAGAACCTTGCAATTTATCCATAAGGTCATCGACTCTAGGAATTGGATACCTATTCTTTACAATGATCTTATTTAAAGCTCGATAGTCAATGCACATACGATATATATTATTCTTTTTCTTGACTAACAAAACAGGTGCATCAAATGGAGAACTACTAGGTCTAATCAATCCTCTATTTAGTAATTCCTCAACTTGACTTTGAATTTCTTTTTGCTCTATGTGGTTATGCCTATATGGTGCTTTGCAAGGTGGTTGTGTACCAGGAATCAAATCTATTTTATGGTCTTCTGGACGTGAAGGAGGTAAACCAAGTGGTAGATCTTCCGCAAAACAGTCTTTAAAATGTGCAAGAAATTCTTTATGCCTAGGATGCATATGATTTTCTTTTACTTGCAATTCATTCACCCAAATGAGATAGGATTTATTACTTTTGCGTAATGCACGTTTAGCTTGAGTATGCAAAAGCAGTGGAAAAGCATTAGATGCATGCATACCATACAATGTAATATGTTTTCCTTGAAATTTAATATTAATTGAATGTGTGGAATAATCTATATCTGGGTTATGCTGATGATACCAAGGCATACCTAAAATAATGTTACTCGACTGTAATGGAATAACTAGAAAATTTCTTCTTTTAGTGTATTGACCAATTTGAATCTCTAAATCATGCACTTCCTGTGTACCATTATACCTAGTGCCTAATAATACTGCTTTAATGCGATAATGCATAGGTACAGTCTGTAACTTCAATTCCTTTACTAGCTTTGCAGAAATAAAATCATGAGTATTACCGTCAGCATGCAAAATAATCTTTTCCTTTCCATGCACTAAACATTTCATAGTCAATAAAGAATGTGGAGTTAGCATACGTGGTAAAGTATTTGAAGGAGTAGTAGTGTCATCCTCATCTTCTGTGAAATCAGGCATATCTTCAAGTTCTTCATCTTTCATTGCTCCAAGGTAGTTGATATGGACAGGTGGCTTCTTCGAATGGAAATTTGCTGCTAGATGTCCAAGCTGGTGGCATTTATAACACACTGTAGGCTTGGCTTTGGTTACATTGTTTGCAATGGCGGGAAGTCTAGGTACATTAGGATTTGGCTGTGGAATAGGCTTGGAATTTTGATTGGTATTGGATGGTAAAGCAGGTGGTTTTGCCTAATTTTTACGGAAAGATGGTGAAGTAAAACAACCTTGATTAAATCTTCTAAAATTTTAGTTGAATTGCTTAGATCCATAATTACCATTGGCTTGGAATTGCTGTGGACGTCTATCTCTACCTCGCAGCTTGTCTTTAGTGATGTGAGCTAATGAAATTGCATCTTCAAGAGTTGCAGGCTTGAATATATTAACTTCAGCGTAGTAATGCCCAAGGAGTCCAGACGTATACTTGCGCTCGTGTGTTGCTTCAGGTACGTCTTCAAGCATGCGTAACTGGAGTAGTGTATTCCAAAAGCGTTCTGTGTACTGAGGAATAGGCTCACGATCCCGTTGTTGAAGAAGGTCCCATTGCTTTATGGCTTTTTCATGAAATTGTGGAGGAAGGAAATTCTGCATAAACTTCTTCTTGAAATTCTCCCAAGTAGCGGGACAATCTATACTCTTGCGTACCATAGTCCACCAAAGAGATGCTCTATCCACTAAATGATTAGTGACACACTTGATTTTATCTTTTTCTGCATAGGTTTCCTCATGAAAGTAGTCATCAAACTGACTAATGAATGCAAGAACAGTTTTTCCCTCTCAAGTGCCATTGAAAGTACGGAATTTGAAATTTCTTTTACTTATCTTTGATTCCTTGAGGATAGTTTGAGCTTCAAGAGTCGCGTCGATGGTACGTCGGATAAGATCTTCAGATTGAGGTTCGTCTTTGTCGGTAGGCGATCTTTGTAATTAGCCAGTTGAACTTACAATGCTTGCCTAACTCGTCGTTCTTCATCCAATTGCATCATAATTAAGTCCAGCTTTTGCTCCATCGTAGGTTCAGGTAGGTCGCCTTCAGCCATTAAATCATCCATATGTGATTCCGTCATCCTGTAAAACTCAAAAAACCTCTCACTCTCAAAATCAAGTTAGCGGGATGAGCGTAGCTCAAGTTTGGGAATACAAGGCTTATATATTTTTGGGTGTGGCTTTCACAATCTTCGTCTTCGACTATTGCGAGATTTGTAATCTTTGAAAAATCTCTGTTTTATTCTTCGTATGCTGAAAATGCTTCAGTAAACTTGCGTATGCGAAGAGTACCTTCCAATGAACAACTTTGCAGTTCGAAGTTTCTGCGCAAGAACAACTCTTCTATGAGTTTTGAACAGAAGTCAGTTTTGACTTCAGATGACTTGTCTGACTTGCAGTGACTTGCAGAGTTTGTAGACTTACAGAACGTGGTTGCTTTATGTAACTTGCAGAACTTCGACTTAGAATACTTGCAGAACTTGAACTTTGCAGACTTGTTGAGTTGTAAGGCTTAACTGACTTAGAGCTTAAGTGATTAAGCTTATGAGCTTAATCAATAAAAAACGGTGAAATCATGGGGGGGGGGCGTTTTTTCTGACGTCGAAAATTCCGCGGGCATATTCTTGTACCAGACGTTGACGATTTGGTTAAGTTAAGCTTTTTAAGCTTAAATCAAGCTTATTAGGCTTATGAAGCTTGATTAGGCTTTAAAACTTTTGAGATTAAGAGAGCTTATCTCTGGTTCTTGATGACTTGATGTAGGAGAGATGGGAGTGGTCCTCCGCCTCTGCCAGCTGGTCCTTCGCAATCTGATGATAGAAACAGAGGTTCTTGAACGCCAGGAATCCGCCCGTATCGACCGTTCGCGACGAGATTGACCGTAGAGCTCGATCGTTCTAGGAGCTCTGCCTTCACACAAGAGGGGTAGTGATTGGAAGCTCTTGATCTCAACTTCACTCTGATACCACTGATGCACAAATCGGATGCTATATGCTCGCGTAGTGAATGCCGGAAGGTCCCCAAGAACAATAGAACTCTACTTTTTGCACAAAACTCAAGGTAAAAAGCATGCACAACATGAACAAGAGACCAATTGGGTGCAATCTCCCCCCATGCCTCGTGTGAGCGCTCCACAAAGTATGTATTTTATGTATTAATCATCTTCAAGCTCAAATAATAGCCCAAATTACAAAATAGCAAGCTTTTAGCTTTTGAGTTTGCTTTAGCATAAAATAGGAATAAAGCTAATGGGCGGTGCCCAAAGAGTCTGGCATGCCCAATACAATGTCCAAGTAGAAATAACATAATTGTGCATCCATGCATACAAAATAATAATAAATATCCAACGCCTCAATAAATAGGCGTGACAAGATATAGGCGCCAAGCCTAAGGTATGCGCCCATCAAAATATAAATAATAAATCGAATACTCACTATCCTCAAATGCTTTCCTCCGCCACTACTGCTATCTCTACACATCAACTGAAGCATTCACAATCATTAGTAAAATAATACAATTAAATCGACAAAAGTGAATACCTAGCAGTCTTCAGGTACATAAATAAATCAACTGGTTAGAAATCAATCCTAAATTTAATTTATTACGAGCGCGCACTCTAAACTCATAAACGTTTATTAATTTAAATATGCATTTTGGGGGAATCACCCGGTATGGAATCACCCATGTACACACTAAATTAATGAAACGCCCGAAAAGGGCAGCCGTCCCCATCAACTTCTCGCACAAAGAATCCACTTTGTGTATGAGCCCCGTTCATCAAAGTTTATGGAATCCACCGTAAAACCTCACGGAATCCACCGTGACATGGAATCCACCGTGAAATATGCCTCGTGGCATCAACTAGAGATTTTAGAGCTAAGGAAAGAAGAGCTATATTGTATCATGGTGCATGATGCACTTGATGATTTTATAGATTTTGATATATAAGATGCACCAACACATGTTGATGAGGTGGCTCAATATGATGGTACAAGTGTCGATGACATCTCTGCTATTGTGAGCATCCAAGAGCAGATTAAGAATACGGCCCCACAGTATGAGATCTCAAATGAGGAGTTTGAGTGGTTGCAAGAACTTCCAAGAGAGAGACAAGGGTGGCCAAGTTGAAAGAGAAAACTTGCATGCTTCATTACAACAACATATAGATGATGCAAAGAAGGTAATGTTATCGGATTAATGTTACCAAATTTGCGTCAAAATTTACCAGTAGGGCCTGTAGGGCATCGGGAGTATGCACATCAAATTTTGCCAGGATCGGGTCTCCTAGAGCTGCCTTGTTCGGAGGCTCATGTGTAGGGGCCTGAATGTGCATCTCATCCCCCAATCCTAATAAAATTTGATGTGCATACTCCCGATGTGCATACTCCTGATGCCCTAGAGGCCGTACTAGTAAATTTTGACGCATATCCGATGTATATATCTTCACCACACTCCATGCATAGTGAGTTTGATACAATGAGTCTCACACTGAACTTGTGTGATGCATGACATTGTCTATATAGATGAATTTTCATCTAGACAAGGTGGTCGATCGGGTAGCCAAGGGAGGGTGTAAGACTCGGCATTGAAGGAGTATATCGGCTAGCTTGTGAGCAACATTTTTGTATTCCATAAGACAAGCTCTCCAGCTTTTTCTAAGTTGAAGTTGAGGGCACCAACGAAGGCCGGGCCCTTCAAGTCCATCCCAACGAACTCTAGCTTTGTTGCTTCGACGTTCGAAGCTCCTCTACTTATTCTCAAGTACTAGGTCTGGGCCACTTTTTTCCATGGTGGCCCGTGACATGGTTGTTGGTGTTGAAGACCCCAATGTCATTAGGCAGGAACTACTAGGGCAAAATGTATTGCAGCCTATGATCAATAATAGCTCTGACCATGGGGAGTCTAGCTCAAAGAAGTCTAGGAGAGAATAGATGTACTTACTGCCAAATGATATCTCATCATCAATGTAATGTAATTTGCAATCTTCTCTTGAAGTAATGAAAATCGATATTTGTTGGATTTGTGTGCAATGTAGTTTTTGATCCATATCATTTATTATTGTTTTTTACTTGAATATTATGTTTATTTATCGAATTTATATGTAATACGATTCGTATCCTAAATTCAATACGTAGTGCTTTATTGAGTTCGTGCGCAACATATATCCGTTCAAACGCATGTAATGATAACTCAAAGACATAAATAAAACAAATAACAAGTGAATAAATAAAAATAAGACACGCAAAAAAATTTGTATTCATATTCATAACATTTTACATGGGATCCATTACAGCCAGGGTTTTACAAAATCTCTTTGGAAGCTACATTTTATATATGTATTGGTAGTACACCCCTATCGTTGTTGATCTCCGCGAGGACTATCCTTCCATCATCGGAAGAAGCTCACTATCCACAAATCCCTATCGGTAATGGTGACTCTCCTTACATATATTGTTGCATAGACCGAGTCTTGGAACAAGTCGATGGCGTAAGCTTCGGTAGCTTCCTGTAGTGCAAGGAGGGCTTGTGTAGTCCAATGATAGGGTTGTTGTAAGCGTGTTCCATCTGGGAAGTGCCTCTTGCTGTTCTTAATGAGTATGCTGTCACGACAAGAAAACTAGGCTATAGCGACGCCGATTAGCGACAATAAATAGCAGCGTCGCGATTAGCGTCGTATTTGTGACACAAATCACGACGCCCCACAGAGAAAAGAAACGTGGGCCAAAACCCGAGCGCGTTTCATTTCGCGCACTCGTGAAAGTTTTCAAGAGGGAGAGTGAGAGAGAGAGAGTAACCATTTTGCATATAGGGTGAGAGAGGGAGAGGAAGAAGGCTTCTCATCGCTGCCGTCGTTTGCGAAGAAGAGGAGGAGCCACCGTGGCGAAGAGGAGCCGCCAAACCTTCCTTCAAATCTTTACGGTGAGTCCATTTTCTCTCTCTGTCTTTTACTTGTTTAGGATTTAATTTGTATATATTGAGAGAGGGAGAGGAAATGAGAGAAAAAGAGAGGGAGAGGGAGGGGGAGGGGGAGGAAATAAGAGAGGGAGAGGGGGAGGAAATGAGAGAGGGAGAGGGATTGAGAGAAAGAGAAAGAGAGGGAGAGGGAGAGGGAGGGAGAGTGCATTCTCTCTCTCGTTTACTTTTTTTATATAATTTGTGTATATTGAGAGAGGGAGAGGAAATGAGAGAGAAAGAGAGGGAGAGGGAGAGGGAGAGGGAGGAAATGGGAGAGGGAGGGGGAGGAAATGGGAGAGGGAGGGGGAGGAAATGAGAGAGGGAGAGGGAGGGAGAGAGAGAAAGAGAGTGAGGGGTATTAAATGAGAGGAGAGGGAGGGAGAGTGCATTCTCTCTCTCTTTTACTTTTTTTTGTATAATTTGTGTATATTGAGAGAGGGAGAGGAAATAAGAGAGAGAGAGGGAGAGGGAGAGGGAGAGGGAGGGGGAGGGGGAGGAAATGAGAGAGGGAGAGGGAGGGAGAGAGAGAGAAAGAGAGGGAAAGAGAGGGAGAGGGGGAGGAAATGGAAAAGGAACAGGGAGGGAGAGAGAAAGAGAGGGGGAGGGAGAGAGAGGGAGAGGAAATGAGAGAGGGAGAGGGAAAGGGAGACACTAAACATAATAGGGAAATGAGAGAGAGGGGGAGAGAGAGGGAGGAAATGGGAGAGGGAGAGGGAGAGAGAGAAAGAGAGGGGGAGGGGGAGGGCGAGGAAATGGGAAAGGAAGAGGGAGGGAGAGGAAATGAGAGAGGGAGAGGGAGACATTAAACATAATAGGGAAATGAGAGAGGGAGAGGAAGGGAGAAGAAATGAGAGAATGAGAGGAAGAGAGCAAAAGGAAATGAGAGAGGGACAGGAGAGAGAAAAAATGAGAGGAGAGAGAAAAAGAGAGAAAAGATATTAAACATAATAGGAAAAGAGAGAAAGAGAGGGTGTGGGTGAGGGTGAGGGAGGGAGAGGAAATGAGAGAGGGAGAGGAAGAGAGAAAACGAAATGAGAGAGAGAGAGAGGAGAGAGAAAAAGAGAGAAAAATCATTAAACCTAATAGGGAAAGAGAGAAAGAGAGGGTGAGGGTGAGGAAAGGTGAGGAAATGAGAGAGGGAGAGGGTGAGGGAATGTGAGAAAGAGAGGGTGAGGGTGAGGGAAGGTGAGGAAATGAGAGAGGGAGAGAAAGAGAGAAAAGGAAATCTGAGAGGGAGAGGAGAGAGAAACAAATGAGAGAGAAGAGAGAAAAATCATTAAACCTAATAGGGAAAGTGAGAAAGAGAGCGTGAGGGTGAGGGAGGGAGAGGAAATGAGAGAGGGAGAGAAAGAGAGAAAAGTAAATAGGACCTTACAATAAGCTCATCCTAGGCTCATAGGGATTAGGCCGATCCTCAACAAACCTAAGGGATATATGGCTAGAGAGCCCTAGCATACTTGTGCCTCCTAGCATAATGTTCTTCTTGCAAAGAGACCTCTCATACATGGGGCTTGCCCTAGCCTCCACCACGCAAGTATACAATGAAGGCAATCAGCCTATCAGTATGAAAACCATTCATTTTTCATAACGTAAATCCAAAAATAACTTTGGATATTCCATAAAAATCAATCTCTTCTTAAAAAGGCAAATACAAAAAACTAAAACAGCATCATTCATATGCTTCGCAAAACTAAAACAACATCACCACAAGATCTCTTAGGAAACTCATCTTCAACTATCAATTTTAATTAATAAATATAATATAAAATCACTTGCAAGGAATGACATTCTTTTATCATTAACCCTCTTTCTTCCTTAGAATAGTCTTAGAAACAAATTTCTATTCTAACAAGCATATATTTGAGCATAATAACTATTTTAAGGTTTATTCTACGAGTAGTAGTAGTATATATGCAACCATCAAGCTAGAGATCATGCTTTGGTATCTGTGGAGATCCCAATCTCATGCCCTCATAGAGATTGTAGTGTGCAATAGTGTGGAGAGAAGGTGGGTGAGTTGTAAATGGTAAAGGAGAATTCTATTGATGATGGAGAGAATATGAGGTGAATCGCCAATCCTATTCTTAGTGAGTGCAACCTACCTATAGTATGGCATCCATGAGCGATTGAAATCAATAAGACTTTGAAATCCTACCTCGAGTATTATAACTATTGTTTTGTGGTGGATTTTCTTGCCATAATTCAATGTCAAATTGTGCTTGTATTTTCCACGGTGTGTTGACTATGGGTGTCAAATGCTCTAGTCGGATCTCTCTCTCTTTTTCCTCTCTCTTCTCTCAACTCTTGTCTCTCTCTTCATCTCTATATAGGTAGTCGTAGTCGTGGTGGTGGTCGTGGTCATGGTCATAGTCGTAGTCATGATCGTGGTCGTCCTGGTCGTGGTCATGGTCGTGGTCGTGGTCATCGTAGTCGTAGTCGTGGTCGTGATCATGGTCGTGGTCGTGGTCATGGTTGTGGTCGTATTGGTAGTCGTAGTCGTAGTTGTGGTCATGGTCGTGGTCATGGTCGTAGTCGTGGTCGTGGTCATCGTAGTCGTGGTCATGATCGTGGGTCGTGGTCATGGTCGTCGTAGTCATAGTCATGGTCGTGGCCATGGTCGTAGTCATAGTCGTAGTCCTCGGGGGGTTCACTATATATATATTCTCTATATAACGTGCGTTCATGGCCTATTTATACATATCCTAATCTGTGAATTTTTCTTGAATAAAAAAACCCATTTTCTATTCAATCTGTAAGTAACCCCTTTATATGACACCCTTTTGTATGTAAAAAAATGGTGTTTTAAAAACCCCTTATTTTGAACTCACATTATATATATATATAGATATATATATATATACATATATATATATATATATATATATATACATACATATATATATATATATATACATACATATATATATATATATATACATACATATATATATATATATATATATACATACATATATATATATATATATATATACATACATATATATATATATATATATATATACATACATATATATATATATATATATATACATACATATATATATATATATATATATATATACATGAATGACCCCCTCGAGTTGTAGTCATAGTCGTAGTCGTAGTCGTGGTCGTGGTCGTGGTCATAGTCATAGTCGTGATGGTGGTCATGGTCGTGGTCGTAGTCTCTATCAACTTCATGATTCTTGCAATCTCCAATTCCACTATCCTAATGCAATATTTTACATTGAGTTCACCATAATGTCAGAACAAAATGCATATGTAGGCCACAAAGATGTGGAGTCTTTGGAAAGCAAGTTAGGAAATAGGACAGAGAAAGAGGTAGATATGATGAAGCATAACAACAGATCATGCTATGAATATTAAGCTCAACACCAGGACAATTCTGGTTTGTAATCCATGTCAGATTCTTTGAACTCAAGTCACAAATCGCATATGAAAAACTGCTAGATGTTAGCCTTTACTTCATCCAAGCACTTCCGCGGCTTAGGAGTGGTCGAATCTAAGCCCAGACTCTACTTAGCCCTCCACTTCTTTTGAGTATATTAATGTCGCTCACCAATGATTGTAATTGAGCCCTCGAGCTAGCCATGTTCAAATCACTTCAAAACTTCATGCATATTTAGGATCAATGTTCGAATCATCTTGTCATGGCTTGAATTTTCTCTCGTCTCCTCTTAGACTTCACCTTCCTCTAAACAACATCACTCACACTTACAAATGACTACTTTCAAGATCTCCCGCGAATAAGCCATTCCTCATCTGTTGTCCATCCTACATGATAGCAACGAGTTATAGACAGCCTTTCTTTGTTATAGGTAAATGTTCCTTTAGTGGCAAGTTCAAGCTCTAGGGCATCACCAAAAGCTTTTCATGCGACTACTAGCCCATCTGTAGTTTGTCAACCCATCTGTGTCAACCAGCCCGTCGTAATTATCCAAGCTTTCAGCGACATCTACCACCGTGAACCCACAGTCACCAGACGCCGACAGATCCCTACCTCTTCTGACGATGAAAACCCTTCTCCTCCCTCTAAACGATGCTGATTGCTAGCTTGCATTATTCCCATCCTCCCTTCTACCTCAAACTGCAATTACTGTCATCAAACGCAAACTTCTGGTTCACTCTCCCTCTCGTCCCTGTCTTCAAACGATGCTTTTCCTCCTTTGCAGGATAAACATGATGACGGCCTCCCCTCTTCAGAGTCTCTAATTCTTCCCCATTAAAAGTAGTCGTAGGGTGCTATTAAAATGACAAAAACCTCTCCTCCAATCGAGTGCAGGCTCTGTCCTCAGCTTTCCAGGCCATCCCCCATTAATCAGGTGACGACTCACAAGTAAGAATCAAGAAAGGAGCTTTCTGTGTGATGATGACCTCCTCCAACTATATTCCTCAGCCCCTGCACCACCAACACTTTAATCCCCAGGAAATCTGCGCTTCTGTCCACCGCCATACCCATCAGTAAAAGTTGCCAAGTAGAAAAAAGCCTTCTTCAATTATGCACTTTGTAGCTACACGCTTCTGTCACCTTGGACTACACTATAGACTTGTGGGTCTGCCCTGTCATGCCACTATACGAAGCGGCTCCTTTCAGGCTTTTGCACACTGAATCATTGTTATTTTCACAAAAGCTATCACAGTCTGCTGCCCTGTCATGCCACTATACGAAGAGGCTCCTTTCTCTTTTACACACCGAATCACTGTTATCTTCACAAAGCTATCACAGAATCAATCGCATGAGTAAACGGAATCATGGATATTGTCATATAATATATGGCCTTGGAAGAATCACCATAAGAAGCTTGAAGCTGCTACAACCCTCATGGAACATCACTTTCTTCTCTCTCCCACGTTGAGTAATCTTCCATATTGATTTATCTCTACGTACTAATGAGGATTAGCTATCCATTCGATCCACAGAGACTCCATGCAAAGAAAACAATGGCTTGCATTGATTTCACCCCCAACTGTAACAGCTATCGACCGCCTGCTTTTCGATAATAGCCTCCTCGGCCTTACCTTAAATCACCGCTCTCCTCTTTAAATTGTTTTTCTCCATGCACATTAAAGCCTTTAAGACTAACAATAGTCTTTCTTTACCTAAACGTTTGCATTAAACCCACAAAAGTATATTCACCCACCTATGTAAACACCTTGCAAGATGTATACCTTCTTGTAATTGACCTCCAATGTCTCAATGGCTTGCACCCATTCACCACGCATGGCGGAGTACCATTAAACAACCCAATACTCGAGATGGTAGAGTGAACATAAGCGAATGAAACATTAACTTACCCCCATCACTGAGAAGATGTTGTGATTTAATGTCATTCAATCCATTTTATGTCATTGCCCCAACTCCTCCAACCATAAAGAGTATCCGAAAACCATTGTCAAAGTGCATATAAGGCTTTGACATAGGCATGGGCACCTATTGCTCTTTATTCATCTACCATACAAGATATAAACAATTGTATATGCTACTATACTTAGAAACCCAAAACATATTGATAGTGATACTGGCTTCAACCACTCAAAACATCTAACACATGTCCTTCTTCCCAAGTTTTTCACAAGTGGATGCAGAGCATGATGACAACCTACGATGTGGTAAATACCATTTAGCCTATGCATAGTTTGGCTTAATGTGTGGAATCAAGGATCCAAA